>NC_134852.1:119027095-119327095 GCF_049852395.1 Peromyscus maniculatus bairdii | reverse complement strand
CCTTCCCTAGCACCGATGACCAACACGTCTATTGCTCTACAACAGTACCAGCACCCAAAAGGTGAGACTTAAGTGCCTGCTTTTCCTGTTGGCCATAGACTTGAGCAGGCCTCTCGGCAGTCTATGGAGATGGAGCAGTCTATTTCGTAGGTACTTAATACATACAGGAACAACGGTAACCACCAAATGAACTGTTTTTCTCTTTTCTCTTTTTTTTTTCTTTATACTGACAGACCAACTGAAAAAAGTATTGGCCCATATTACATAAGTAATATCCCCTTATATTTTATGCAACTACATCAACATTTTAGACCCAGCTTTGCCCAAGGAAAGTACAGAGGGCAGTGTTAGTAAGTGGGCGTTCCTGTTTGTGCCTCATCACTGTTCCCTGCCCGTCTGTGTGGACTGTGTTGTGCAGAGGATCTGGTCCCCAGCGCTGGTGCTAGAATCTCCACACTAGTGAGGCTGCAGAGAATGCCAGGAGGTCACACCAGTGTATCGGAAACAGGTTGTTTATGAGCTCTTAGAAGATGGATTTCAGTGCCTGACTCAGCTCTTACCTCTCAGCAGCCTCTGAGTATTATTATCTGTGCTAATCTTTGCCAAAGATGATGGCTTTCATCCTCCCTCAGGAAGGAGACCCATAGTAGGGTTGTCCCCACCATGAATGAACACACTTGGTAACAATTATGTGGCAGATGTATGACCAAAAATCCAAATAACAGAAATAAGTGGAAGGCCTAAGTGACATTTGTTGCCGCAAATGTATGTCATAGCTATTTAACTTGTCTTTTGTCTTAGAATATGAGAATTTTGAACAAGAAGCCTTAGAGCTGGATACAAAGGAGAATTCAAGCATCAGGTAATGACTCTTGGCCGACCGTCTTACTCTCAACTTCCTGTCCTGAGAGGTTGGCACAGGATGTAGTCCTATATAAGAACTAGAAGCAGAAATTTATCTTCACCTGCCGTCACCACCTGCTGAGCCTCAAGTGGGGTCCATGGGTTGGGTGCCTATAGCAGCTATGGGAGAGTTCCAGGCGTTGTCAGGCATGCACTCTGTAACTGTCCTTCCTCTTCAGGGAGCCTTCCTTTAACTACAGGCCGTACCAAAGGTCTTTCCAGTATTTGACAGGGTTGGCTGGGCAGAGCTTGACCGGAGGCAGAATGTGGACCTATAAAGGGTTAACTGAGGAGGCTGTTCATTTGTGGGATCACGAATGAGCCTAACTTAGAGACTGAGGCTATCTGGGGCTCCTGATGAGACCCAGGGTGTCTCTCTTACCACAGAGCCATCAGCAGTGAGCCCAAGATTCCCTATGTGCGACTGGAGAGGCTCAAGATCTGTGCTGCCTCATCAGGAGAGATGCCTGTGTTTAAGCTGAAGCCCCAGAAGAACAGCCAGGACGGGAGCTTCCTGCTGGTGATCGAGTGTGGCACCGAGTCCTCTAGCATGTCCATTAAGGTACCGCTTGGTTCTGCTCGGCCCAGGCGAGGAGCCTCTTTGTTGCTGCTAGAATACTTGCTTTAGGGCCTTATGCGAACCTCAGTGGGACTGGAGCTAGCCTCGTCCTCTGCTGCATGGCATCTGGGAGATACAGCAGGGTTGAGCTGGGCCTTGCTGGCTTGTGGTCCTGGAGTAGGAGGTCCTCATAGGAAGTACTTAGTGTCTGTCAGTCTCCCCCTACCTCACCCCTGCCACCATTTGCCAATACTGTGCTCCAACTGCTCAGACTCACTTCTTCCCCAAGGTCAGCCAGAACAGCCTGCCTGATGCCACCCACGGCCCGGGTCTGGGGGGAAGAAAGGTCACTGTCACCTCCCCGACTGGGCAGCGGCCACTGGAGGTGGACAGTGCATCTTCTGAAGAACACAGACTCATTCCCCGAACTCTGGGAGCCAAGAAGTGCACCCCAGCCCCCATAGAGAACGAGGACTTCTGTGCTGTGTGTCTCAATGGTGGGGAGCTGCTGTGCTGTGACCGCTGCCCCAAAGTGTATCACCTTTCCTGCCATGTGCCAGCCCTGCTCAGCTTCCCAGGGTGAGTCATCCTCAGGGCCAGGCCACAGTGCTCCCAGGGTGGCCTTACCTGGGCCGGCACCAAGTCTGGTCCTGTGGATTGTTGGGCCCTGCAATCGTGTGCCTTCTGCACACAGATTTGTCCTGTACCTAGCCCTAGCTCCCACCTAACCCCTGTGTTTGTTTGTTTGTTTTCCCAAATTCATGGCATCTTGGTTTATCTTACTTCTTTCAAGCCTGTGGCTAGCAGGCCATTCCCTTTACTGAGGCAGGGCTGGGGACACAGTTTCTTACGTCATCACCCCCTTTTCTGTGCCTATCTTGGGCGGAGGGTCAGGGAAGGATGCTGAATTCTAATGCCCTCACCTGCTGTGCAGGGGGGAGTGGGTGTGCACCCTGTGCCGCAGCCTGATGCAGCCTGAGATGGAGTACGATTGTGAGAATGCCCGCTACAGTCAGCCCGGAGTGCGGGCACCTCCCGGCCTGAGCACCAATGACCAGAAGGTAGGGAAGGGTTTGGGGAGCAGAGTTTTCTATGTGAGGCAGCCCTTTGTGCCTACAGAGGTTGAGTTTTTTTTTCCCAGGGGGATGGCGAGCCATTTTAGGGGGTGGGCTTTGTGACATCACTGTGACAAAATGCCTGAGAAAACCAACCTCAAGCAGAACAGGGTTATTTTGACTCATGGTGTCATCCCATGGTCACTTGGCTTCATTGTCCCCAGGTCTGTGGTGAGGCAGAAACAGTACAGTGGGGAGCATGTGGGAGAGCAGAGTTCAGAGAGAAGGGGGCTCCAGGGACAAAATATACCCTGCAAGGATGTGACCCAGATGACCCACTTCCTCCCACTTGCTACCACCCCTTAAAAGTCTCACCAGCTCCCCACAGTCCGGAAGTGGATTGATCCCTGTGCGAGGCTGGAGCCTTCATGGTTAAGTCAGCTCCTAAAGGCCCTGCCTCTGAACTGCTGCCCTGGGACCAAGCCTTCAATCCACGAGCTTCGGGGAGGGGGAGGGATGGAGGACATTTAAGGCTGTGTCCTGGGCCATGCCTGATGACGTGGCCTGTGGGACTTTTATGTTATTGTCCTCACCCCAGCAGTTTCCCTGTGGCCTGGGAGCCCACGCTGCCTTCTTAGGGTGGCTGGCGCCCTGAAGGCCAGAGGCAGACCGCTCTCAGGGTTCCATCTCTAGTCCTCATTGAGGTGGAGTCAGAACTGTGTGCCACTTGCCGCTTGTGATTTCTGCAGAAGTGTGAGAAGCTGGTCCTGTCTCTGTGCTGCAACAGCCTCAGCCTGCCCTTCCACGAACCAGTCAGCCCCCTGGTAAGCAGGCCCCGTGCTTCTGCCTGCTGCCCTCGGTTCTGCTCAGGGAACGCCTAGGGGTCAAGGCCATTCCTGCCGCTTCCTCTCCCTCACAGCTGCTACTGCATTGACTTAGCAAGTGACACCGCTTCCTTTTCCCATCCCTCCTTTCTCCTACTCTTTCACTTATATTCTAACTCACTCTCCATTTCCTCCTGTTTCTTATCTATCCCTACCCTCATTTTCTCCTCCTCATCTCCCCCTCCCCTTCTCTTCCTCCCCAAGGCCAGGCATTATTACCAGATCATCAAGAGGCCCATGGACCTGTCGATTATCCGGAGGAAGCTACAAAAGAAGGACCCCGCTCACTATACTACTCCAGAGGAAGTGGTGTCAGACGTGCGCCTCATGTTCTGGAACTGTGCTAAGTTCAATTATGTATGTTGGGTTTGTTTTCTCCATTTCACAGTGACCCTAAGATTGTCATGGCTGGGGGCAGATGTGGGCAAGAGAGTCTGGGAGCAGAGTCCTGGGGTTTGCTATGGCTTAAAAGCCCTCTCCCAAATGTGGGCCCTAAGCATGGACTCAGAAGGATGGGGCGGGGGGGGGGGGGTGGTACTAGTAACTGGCCAATTGTGGGTATCTACCAAGATTACTTCTCTTTATGAACTGTTACCAAATGGGTTATCTTGAGTCCTAGAAGAATGTACCAAGCTCCAGGTCTCTCAGGCTGAGATTCCAAGATGGGCCAGTCAGGCTTGTGCTACTTGTATCCCTTCTGATGGAGGGGCATAGAGGAGATGGCCTGGTAGAACAGGCTGGACCACTACTTTCTCCCCTCATTAGCCTGACTCGGAGGTTGCAGAGGCTGGTCGCTGTCTGGAAGTATTCTTTGAGGGCTGGCTAAAGGAGATCTACCCAGACAAAAGCTTTGCCCAGCCCCAGCAAGAGGATTCAGACTCTGAGGACGTATCTGGAGAGAGTGGCTGTTCCACCCCCCAGGGCTTCCCGTGGCCTCCCTACATGCAGGAAGGCATCCAGCCCAAGAGGCGGCGGCGACATATGGTAAAGAGCTACTGCCAGCCAGTGGGCAAGGTGGGTGGGTGGTGGCGCTGGCAAGGGGCACCTGGGGAGCATGGGAAGAGCATGGACCTATAAAACCTTCACTCTCAACCCCTTAGCATAAGAGAAAGGTAGGGTGGTATGGAGATCACCAGCTCCAGTGATCAGTGAAGGCTGCAATTCAGGGGGGCCCATGTTCCTGCCTAGGGTCCTCTACCAAGTTCATGGACCTAGGGTGAAGAAGAGGTGTTCTGACCCCTGGCTCAGTACTGGTTATACTACACGGTGACTGTCATGCCCATATAAAGAGAGCTACCTGACATCAGTGTCTTAGTCCTACTTGGGCTAGAGGGAAAAAAGAAGGGACCCTTTAAGCTCCTGGCTATAGGAAGGAAGCTTGCAACAGAGAGGCTTCTAGGACCTCTGGCTGTCTCATCTGTGTAGACCTGAAAGATCAGTCTCCTTCCCTGCCTCCTCCCTCCCTCTGCCGACTCCTTCCTTCCCCCTCTACTTCCTTTCATCCCCCTTTCCATCTTTCCTTTATGAAATAGGGTCTTACTCTATAGCCAGGCTGGATTGGAACTATCTAGAGAGACCAGGCTGGCCTTAAACTTGGGACAGTCCTACTTCTTCCCCCCAAGTGCTAGGGTTACAGGCATGTGCCTCTACATGCAGCCATTCTGTTAAATTCCACTGAAATGTGCTGCTGGCCACCTATGTGCCAAGGTCTCTCCAGAAACCCCTGGTTATTTATAACACTCAGTGCATAGTATATAGGGCCCTTAGTGGGCTCTGCTGTTCCATTTCAGGGTAGAATACATCAGCTCTAGGGAGCCCAATCCTGACTCTGGCCCCCTTTGGTTTAATAAATCCAAATTTGAGTATTCCAATTTTTTCTTTTATCTCAGGAGAATGAAAAGACAAAGAGAATGTCATTTCGTCTGGCCAACAGCATCTCGCAGGTGTGAGAACTGGAAGGAGACGGGGCACTCTGGTGGCCGATGTCCCACCCTCTCGACCATCCCTCCCCATCCTTCAGCTTATTCTCTTCAGAGTGTGGCTGTGAGATGAGTCTTGTTGAGCGGATAGCGCTCCCTTCATCATTTGCATCTCTAGCATTTATTTGGGAGCCATAGTGCATCCACCATAAAGAAGATTTCAGTAAAACAGGGCCGAGGGAGGTGTTCCTCATTGCCAGAGTAACCGACATACAGGTTCCATGCCTCGAGGCTCAGGAGGACCTGGCTTCCTTATGAGCTCTCTCAGGTGAGGAGAGCAGACTTGGCTCACCTCTCAGCAGCCACGGCTCAGGAGCACTGTGTGTGTCTGAACTCGTGGCTTAGAAGCGGGTACAAGGAAGAAAGCGAGGTTTGGATACATGGCAGGCCTGCGGTCCCTGTCCCAGCACAGCCAAAGACTGTCACGGTTTGCCTTTGCTCGTCCTGTTGGGACAGCGGCGTCTGCCACTGGCAGAATAATGGAGGCTTCTCGAGGCCCTAGGTCTCAATTGGTGCCTATTTGGGTTCTAACGGTTTTCAGGGTATTTGCTGTTTACGCCCCCTTTCCTGAGTAGGACTTAGGTGGTCACTGTGAAATGCTGTGTGGGGTTTGGCACTCTTGCCTGAGCTAGGTGGCAGTGTAAAGGCCAGATTGCACTCACATCCAGGAGATGCCAGCTTCCTAACTCTGGGCTGATAGCACTTGAGAACCTACCTTCTCAGAAGTGACTGTCATGTGTGTCGATGGCTCTTCCTTGATCATCTCTATTCAGACATCTGCATCTTGAGTTTTACTTGGGAGGAGTGTGAGGTGGTGTCTGCTGCAGGTACAGAGTTCCCTGGCAAGAACAGCCCACAGTCAGTGCAGTGTGCTGGGCCTCTTCTCCTGCCCAGGATTCTAGTTCTCTCCTTTTTCACACAACCAAAGATCAGAATTGTGGCCATGCTGCTCACAGCCCGGAAGCAGCCAACGCTCTGTCACCCTTTTTTGTTGGAGCTCGGAGAAGACAGTGGTGACCCATAGGAGTCTAACCTGGGCTAAGGGCAGAGAAGGGGGAAATTGAGAGGTGAGAAGCCAGTGTCCTTTAGTGACCCTGAGGTAACTCTAGGGTCGTAGTTCTTACAGAATGCAGAAAGGCATTCTGGAAGCCATGGGAATAGAGTGGTGTAATAGAGCTGCAGGCCGCATTGTAGACAGATCTCCACAGTGTAGGCAGGGTGTTTTGGAGGAAGCCTCTGAGACATATACAGGGACAGGCTTCTTCCTAGGCAAAGGCTTGTTTGAGGAAGGACCTATTGATTATATTGCTGGTGGAGATGGCATCCCAGTGGCCTGGTCCTGAGGCATGCCGTGGTTGATTTCAGGGGACTCTCAGGCCATGGCTTTGTTTGTTTTGAAGAGGTGCAGTTTAAGGAAGTGATTATTCACAGGGCATTTGCTGGGAAGCAATCTTCTTTTTACCAGAAGGCTTTTCTTCTTTCCCTGTGAGTCAAGAACAGCACTCAGTCTCTTCTGCACTGGACTGAGGGAGCCACTTCACTTCGAAGCCCCGCCCACTGCCTTGTCATTCAGCAGCACTGCCAAGCTCTCTTTAGTAGATGGGCTTCCATACCCTGCTCTCTAATCCAGGCAGCTGAATCTTCAGTTCATTTCTAGTCCTGGAACCTTTGAAAACAGGCTTTGCTCCTGAGGTTCACAAAGCTTTTTGGTTGGGGCCCTGGCTATTTCTCCTTTAATTTTTGATTTTTGCATCTTTTTCTCTGATTGGTCTGGTGAGGGTCCTTCTGTTCATACCTTCCTAATTCTGCTTTGGGCATCTTTCCTTTTGTGGCTCATAGTCCATACTTCATGGTGTTTGGCCCTGGAAAGCCACTGAACACTATGATAGCCTGAAACCTGACACAGCCTTTCCTGGACCAGCTGGAGACTGTGCCTATGATATGGAAATGCCTGGCTCAAAGCCTCGTTTCCCCTTCCTTGGTACAGCTTGTAGCTAGAGTGCGTCCTGTTGGAACAAGGATCAGCTTTGGGCCCAGAGATCTTGAAAATGTGGTAGGCAGTCCTCTGTTCCCTTTCCACTCTGGAGCCCCTCTGTGCTGAGAGGCTCCCTCTGGGCATGTGAGCAGGGCAGATAGGAGAGAGGGGTGCCTTTTCCTTCAAGGATGCGAGGCCCTGGCCCGTCGTCATTCCTTCCCTACACTCACTAGCCCATGGAATTTTTCCTGGAACCAAGTTTTTAAAGTTATCTTAATTTTTTTCTTTGCATGCAAAAAACAGAACTGGAAGTTTAAGAAATCTAAAACAAAACCAAACACTTGTTCACTAAGTAAGTTTTGCGCTTTGGCTCTTCAGCATTTTTATTGAATCCTGCAGTGACTCATTTCTGTATGGTCCCATCATAAAGTCAGGCTTTTTGGTCCCGGACAAAGTCATGCAATGGAAACGCAGTGAATTCTGGTTGTTCTGCTGCAGTGTGCAGCCCTAGAAAGACAAGAAACTTCCTTTTGCTGCGCTGAGAAATGTGCTAGTGGGAAGACTTCCATAGACACAAGGGGATTTTAGTGCAGAAATTGGTACAGGATGGACTTGGAAAGCATTCTTTCACAGAACTTGGGTAGGTTGATCCTCCTGAATTCTAGCAACAAGTACAAGCCTGCTGTAGGAACCTTGTTGAATGGCAGCTGCCAGGCCCTCCTTGGACATTGCTCCGTGGTGACACTGTTGGAAACACAGTGAATGTCAGTTTCCTATCCCCACTTTTGCCACAGGTCTTTGTGTGCCTCTTGATATCTAGTCCCTCTTTGCAGCTGGTCTCCGCTGCACCCCTGCTTTCACCGCACTGGTCACTTAGTAAAGTTCTGGGCCGAGTCTTTGCTTCTGTGCCCCTCTTCTCCAGCCCCGTTCACTGCTGTGCACATTCCCATTCCCTTTGTCCAGATCCGTGACCGCATCCCTCTCCCCTCTCCCAGACTTTCATTCTTCTCCAGGATTTCCTCCTCTTCCCAGCGTGAACCCAGGGCCCAGCACATAGGTTCTTATTAGCATCTTGAACTTTCCTAACCTCCCCACCTTCCACTTTCTCCATTTTTCACATCAGCCTGCTTTCTGTTCCTTTTTGGCTTCTAAGCATGGCAGGCTCAGAGCCACAGCCTCAGTATTGATTGGGAATTCTTGAACTTGGTATTACTCTTCTTTCTGATATACGTCCTTCATCTTTGCTGTTATCCAGCGACTTAACTTACCATCTGCTTCATTGAAGAGCGCTCCTAAGGCAAGCCCCCTCCCCCATATGCTTCTTCCTATTGACCAGTGTGTGTATCCTGCCTCACTTACTTCCTTGTGCTTCTAGTTCTGTATTATCTGAGCCCTGATATGTCCTCCAAGGCTCTGTTTTTCCCTTTCTGGGCTCTGCAGGCTCTCTCCATTGCTTACCTCTACACAGCCTACCAAAGTTATCTCTTGATTAAAAGAAAACTGTCATATCTGTGTCATAGACCTTTTCCCCTGTCCATCATTTTTCTCTTAAAATAGACTATTTGGCTGGACATGGTGCCACACATCTTTAATCCCAGCACTTGGGAGGCAGAAACCAGAGGATTTCTGGGAGTTCAATGCCAGCCTGGTCTACAGAGTGAGTTCCAGGCCAGCCAGGACTACACAGTGAGACCCTGTCTCAAAAAACAGACAACAGAAAGAATATTTTACTTTGATTCTTCTTCATCTTCAGTCCTCTATAGATTTTCATAAGAGGCACTAGTGACCACCCAGTTGCCAAATGAAATGAATGCCTTTCATTTCTCAACGCTCTCAAACTCTGCACAGCACCTCACTTCCCCACCATTCCCCTCACGAGCACCTCCTTCATTCAGCTTTTAGGATATTCCAGGTTGCTACATTATCTGTATCTCAGCCACGAAGGCTGAGCTTGTTTGAAACCTAGATAGAGGATGTGCCTGGCTGTCGTCATTTCCTCCTCCAGAGTCCGGGTAAGCAAGAAGAATCACAGCTGTTCCCACATCCTCCTCTCTGTTTCAGTCGCTTTTTCCTGGGTTTGCTTCTCCTCTGGTGATCTTGTTCATGAGCACCTGCAGAGAATTCTGCATCTGTGAATCCCTCCCTCTGTTGCTCCCAGGAGAATGGAGAGCCAGCCCATTGGTTAAGAGCCCCCACCTCGGTCAGCCTAAGTGAGGGTTGGATTTTGCAGCATGTAATCTGCCATCTGGCTCAACTGAGTTCCCATGCTGGTGGACAGCTCACCAGTATGATCTGTATCAGTTGGAACCTGCCTCGGTCAGCAGGGAGCCATGGATCATGGGAAGGTATGCTTCCATGCCTGATTCAGTGCTGCAGCCAGGAGAGTCCTGGCAGGGTGGGGGTCTGTCACAGTAACCTTCTGAGGGAGGGGAGACTGGGAAGTGCTGTGGTTCCTCACCTGAGCTGAGCCTAGCTCATCTAGACTCCTCCTGTGGGTCTTTCTCATCTGTGTTGATCATCCCTCATCTGCTTACTTCAGATGTTATTGGAGCTGGAGTTCCATCCAGGCAGCTGGATGGCTGCTGCCCTCTTGGAGGTATTGTAGAAGGACCTCTGACTTGAGAGTTTGAGAATCTCAATTTTGGCATTGTCAATGATGGGCGGTGTGACCTTGGGTACAGTTCCCTCATCTGTAAAGTTAGGGATCTCTCAGATTCTACAGCTCTAAGGATAACAGCTATGATTCTCACTCTGACGTCCAGGCCACAGAGGAACAGGGGAAGTCTGGGGGTGGGGAAACAGCTAGAGAAGTCCCAACCAAGCAGGGCAACAAACTCTACAGGCCAAACTGCACTGCTTTGAAGAAACTCTTCATTGGTGGTGCCGTTTCTAGAGCCATATGCCCACACCTCAAGCTGCGCTTCTGGGGTGTCTGGACACGTTCCTCCTAGGTCCTTCCTAGACATGGTCATTTGATCCAAAGTGGCTAGGGGCACAAGGAAGGGATTTAAGGGTAGCATAGTTCACTTTAAATGGACCCACACATTCAAAATCAAATAAAAAATAGCATTTTCCTTTACCAGCAATTCTGTTCTAGAGTGGTTTTTTAGTGCTTCATATCCTTCTGGATCCTGGATTCCAACAGCAGTAAGAGCATGGGCTAAAGAAAGCCTTCTAGAAGCGGGAGAGAACAGCTGCTCTTACTGCATGAATGCAGCCTCCTCTTCCAAATGCAGGCAGCAGGCCTGAGGTAAGAGTTAGGGAAAACACATTCCTGAGAACCTACTTCTCACTGCCAGGCAAAAACACTTCAAGAAAGTTTTTGTGTCTGGTGTAGTGGTTGTCCACCTATAATTCCAGCACCAGGGAAGCTGAGGCAGGAGGATTGGCCTTTCTAGGCCACCTTGGGCTACATAGTGAGACCTTGTCTCAAAACAAACACTAAACCAAACAACATCCCCCAAACCAAGCAGCCCTCCAATCTGAATATGTAACAGGAACAACGAAGCTTCCCGATAGAGTGACATTCCTCAATGTCCTCTCTGCTCACGCTGCATCAAGTTGCCAGCAGTTTGGTGGGGATAGTTTGTGGTGAATGTGAAGATTATTCTTACTCATTGGGCTGAACTCTCAACCCCGGTGCTAATTAATTTTTGTCAATTTGACACAAACTAGAGTCACTTGGGAAGAAGAACCTGAAATGAGGAATTTTCTCCATCCGGTTGTCCTATGGACATGTCTGTGGGCCATTTTCATGATTAAAGATTGAATTGGGAGGAATCAGCCCATTGAGGGCAGGCAGGGCTGCTTCTGGGCAAGTGGTCCTGGTTTGTATAAGAAGGCAGGCTGAGCAAGCTAGGCAGGTTGAACAAGCCAGTAAGCAGTGTTCCTCCAGGATTCCTACCTCCACTCCTCCCGAGTTCCTGCCCTGCCTCTCCTCAGTGATGGACTGAAAGGGAAAACATAAGCCAAGGAATCCCTTTCCTCCGTAGGTTGGCTTTGGTAAGTCTTTGATCACAGCAACAGAAAGCAAATTAAGGCAACTCCTTTCCTATTTTGGTGGATCCCCGCCCGCCCAGGAATCTTGAATGGCACAGCTTACCCTTCACTGTAGAAGCTAGCCAGAGGGACTGGGAGGTGTCTCACTGGGTACAGTGCTTGCTGTGTGAGTAGAGGGATCTAAGTTTGAATCCCAGTGCCCATGCAAAAGCTGGGCATGGTGGCCTGTATGTGTTATTTCGGTGCTGAGAGTGGCCGGGTGGATACAAGAGGATTCCTGGTGCTTACTGGTCAGCCAGCCTTCCAGAATTGGTGAGCTAAAAAAAAAAAAAGTGGAGCGTGATTGAGGAGGACCCCAGCTGTTGATCCAGTCTGCGCACACCCACCCACATGAATACATGCAAACATACACACTCAGAGGAGTGGGAGAGAGGGAAAGAGCAAGCACGGAACACCTCAGGATCTTGATTTCCAAGCGTCTTTTCCAGCTACTGATCAAGATTCAAGAAGTAAATAAGGATCTGGAAACGTGGCCCGGTGGTTAGGATTTTGACCGCTCTTCTACAGCACTGAGTCCCAGTTCCCAGCACTCACATTCAGCTGCTCACCTCTAGGTTGGTGGTGTGGCTATGGGGAGATGGGGTTTCCATGGCAGCAGTAGCAGATGAAGCCCTGGGTGCTGGTGGCAGCGATGGTTCCTTCAGCAGACCAGCTCTATGCATGACTCCAGGAATTGTTCCTGGGCTTGGTGGAGCTCCAAGCTTAACTCTCTGACCCTCTTGACCTGTGAACTACCTAAAAAGCCCTTTTAATAAATCCACTTTTGGTTTAAATTAGTAAGAATTGGCTTCTGTGCCTTCTATCACCCTGGTGCAGGAATCCTGAGAGTCTGATACAAGTCATGGACCCACGAGCTCCAGACCCATACATCCTATGATAGCTGGACACTCACTAGAATGTCCCAATGTCATCTGATGTCACCTGACACACTAGCCCTCCCTTTTAGCATATTCTTCCTCTCATCCTGCCATAGCAGCCAGGCAAGGGGGAGGAAGGTAGGAGTGTGGTATCAGGTGAGCCAAAAAAGCTCATGCTCATGGCTTTTAATGCTCCAGGTGAGGCCTGGAGACCTTGGCCCTTCCTCTCCCAGCTGTGCAAGAGCCTGACACTTCTTCCTTCCCGGTGCTGCTGCCTGTGTTTTGTCCTAACTCATTTCGGGGTCGTCGTTCTCTAGGTCCCTGGGACACGGAGCCTTTGCTCCCTGGTACTTGGTTCCATGGCAAGCTTCTAGCTATATCTGCTCCTGCTCCAGTACACAGGCTTCCAGCATGTTGCTCTCTGCCTCCACGCCTGGCTTGTGGATTATTTTGTGTAATGAGCATAGTACCTAAGCAAGAGAGAGCTTTTCAGGGACTATAAAAAGTTCTGAGAAACAATAAAATAAAAATAGACAAGGGCCGGTGAGATAGCTCTGTGGACAAAAGCACTTGTCCCGAGTTCAGGCCTCTGGACTCACATGATAGAAAGAACTGCTCCTAAAGCTGTCCTCTGACTTCCTCATGCATGCTCTGACAAGTATGTACCAACACACACACACACACACACACACACACACACACACACACACACACACACACACACAAAATGAATGGTTTTTTATTGTTTGTTTTTGCTTTTTTGAGACAGGGTTTCTCTGTGTAGTTTTGGTACCTGTCCTGGGTCTTGCTCTGTAGACCAGGCTGGCCTTGAACTCACAGAGATCTGCCTTCCCCTGCCTCCTGAGTGCTGGGATTAAAGGCGTGTGCCACCACCACCCAGCTATGAATATTATTAAAAATGGAAAAACATAAAGAAATGCCTTATTAAGCCCAGCGTGGTGGTACATGCCTGCATTTCCAGCTTTCAGGAAGCAGAGGCAGGAGGGGATTGCTGTGAGTCTAAGGCCAGCCTTGACCTCATAGTGAGTTACAGGCCAGCCAGAGCTACATAGTAAGATCCTGTCTTTCTCAAAAAAAATTTAAAAATGTGTAATTAGATGTCTATAAGCTACAAGTTACACCAAACACATTAATTGTTAAGGCTGGAGGTGGTGGAAAATGCCTTTAATCCCAACACCAGGGAGGCAGACACAGGTATATCTCTACATAATGAGTTCTAGGTCTACATAATGAGCTCCAGGACAGCCAGAGCTATGTTGAAAGATCCCATCTCAAAAAACAAACAACAAAAACAAAATTAATTATTAAGAAACCCAACCCCAGTGTAAATTGAAATTACTTCTGGCCAAATTAAAACACAAAATTTAAAAGCCTTATATTTTTGAAATAAAAGCTAATTACTACTGGCTATAAATACAGTTTCATTTTTTTATGTATGTTATAGAGCCTCCAGGAGTAAGAACTGACAGCATGTAACTGTTCTCTAGTGGCTACCTTCCAACTGTAGCAGAGACTGCTTGCTAATTAATGCCAGTATCATCATCATTTACCACCACCACCACCACCACCACCACCACCACCACCACCACCACCACCACCACCAGCAGCGTCACTACTACCTTCACCACCACCACCATCATCACTACTACCATCATCATCATCATCATCAGTACCATCACCATCATCACTACTGCCATCACTACTGCCATCATCATCATCATCATCATCACTGTCACCAACACCATCATCATCTTAATTTTTTTTTTATACTGAAGATCTCACTATGTAGCCTTGGATGGCCTGGGACTCACTATGTGGAGCAGGCTAGCTTGGAATTCATAGAGATCTATCTGCCTCTGCCTCCTAAGTACTGGGATGAAAGGTGTGTACCACCACTCCTGACTGTATTTTCTTAATTTTAGTCATAACTCTTCCCTTCAGATTCTCCACCTCTATGACTGGATAGTGTCTTTTGAGTAAGTTTTAGCCAGTCAGTTATGAGCAGCAATGAGGTATCCACTCTAGGATGTGTTTTATGTGAAACTGCCTGTCCTTCAGGTTCCCCTTATCCATCCTTCAGACAAGAACACTGTTATTCTACCGGCCATATAGTCTCAATCATGCTTACTCTGAGACTTTTTCTTTCTTTCTTTCTTTCTTTCTTTCTTTCTTTCTTTCTTTCTTTCTTTCTTTCTTTCTTTCTTTCTTTCTTTCTTTCTTTTCTCTCTCTCTCTTATTTTATATGCATATATATCTTCTTGCATGTATGTTTGTGTGAGGGTGTCAGATCTTGGAGTTACAGACAGGTGTGAACTGCCATGTGGGTGCTGGGAATTGAACCTGGGTCCTCTGGAAGAGCAGTCAGTGCTCTTAACCACTGAGCCATCTCTCCAGCCCCAAATATATAGCCATCTTTTTTTTTTTTTGTTTTTTTTGAGGCAGGCTTTCTCTATGTAACAGCCCTAGTTGTCCTGGAACTAGCTCTGTAGACCAGGCTGGGCTTGAACTCACAGAGATCCACCTGCCTCTGCCTCCCAAGTGCTGGGATTGAAGGTGTGTGTCACCACTGCCCAGCTGCTCTGAGAATTCTACACCAGGTCTGGACTCCAAAGGCATTCAGTCACTTTAGCACTGTGGCACACAATGTCTTGACAGAAATGAATGTCCCCCACCATGTGTATGTGATAACACTCAGATTTCCCATATGTGTGTGTATAAATTTTTTTTTTTCTTTTTTTGGGACAGGGTTTCTGTATAGCCTTGACTGTCCTAGACCTCACTCTGTAGACCAGGCTGGCCTCATCGAACTCAGAGATCCACCTGCCTCTCACTTCCAAGCCCTGAGATTAAAGGTGTGCACCACCAACGCCCTGCATGATTTCCCATATTTTAATCTCAACAAAAAAATAATGAATTGACAACAAGTTAATGTGGAGAGTCTCAGACTGAGCGATAATCATAAGCAACAGCAAAGCTCAGATCGGAGTGCCCATGAGGACTGGGACACAAAATAAGGAGTGAAGCTATACAGAAGGTTGAACAAGGCTCTTTTAGTGTATACATTTCTGTTGAAGAGGGGAGAGGAACGCTGAAGAGCATGTCTGAGAACTTTCCAGGGGTGCAAGGTCTAAGCTGGAGAATACAACCCAGTGACTAAAAAGCATAGCAAACAACACAGCACTGAAATCACAGAGTGCAAAAGGCAGAAAGAAAAGGCTTTGCCATACAGCAGAGGGTAGACGTGAACTTTTCAACATTCCAGCGTTTCCCCTCTTCCAAGAGCTTGGGCTTGCACTGCTTTGCAGCCTTTATTTTAGATGTGTTTATGAGACTTGATTTGGCCCCAGAAATACATTTATAGGATGAGAATATTTGATTTCTGAGTTTTCATTTGTTTTCTCTTTCCCAGCTGGGATAATTTATGAAAGTGCATATTGATATACCAGTGCCTAAAGTTTGAGCAGTCTGCTGTGCTGGGCTGTATATGGAGACTGTATGCTTTGGAATATTGCCTATATCTCTAGCAGATTTTGCATAGTGCAGACTTCTGTTAAGTTTGTAAGAATTGAGGGGTATCCATTAGTATAGCATAAACTAACTTACAGCACAGACAATTTGACTTTCTTTAGGGGGCGGAACCAATAACAAAACCCTAAGATCTAAGGTATTGGCTTTGGTGTATAGCAAATTAGTTGTTGGTGACGAGAAAGACGGTGGCTAAGGTTATGCAGTGGAGAAACATCTGGTAAAACTGGTCTGTGCTAACTTGAAAGGCAGTCATATATTTAATGAGTTTGAAGACTGGGAGAGAACTGGGAAAACTGAACTATGTTACCCAATACTCTGTTTATCAAGACATGGGTTCAGAAAAGGATTATCTTGCCTTCAAGCAGAACTGAGAGAAAATAGTGTTTGACAATGGAATTGCTTTTGACCCTGAAGACTGAAAGATAAAATCGAAGAAGTCTTTGAGTAGTGAAGGTCTGTTAAAATTCAGCCTTGAGATGAGTGTGGACATACAATCCTTTGCTGAAGCATTGAGTGGCTTAAAGCATGTCAAGGAAAATGTAAAACCAGAGCATAGTGCTCACTAAATCTTTTAGATGGACATGGCTTTCCTACCAAGGCCTGGGGACTAGAAAGAAGAAAGGGAAAGAGGTGTGGCATAGCTTTTGGCATGGATGCTGTCCGGGTAGAAGGTAGAAGATGGATGAGCTTTTGTTTTGAAGGGCGTTTTCCTTCCGGAGGAGAGCTGACCTGACACTAACAGAGCAGTAGCTGCTTAAGACTTCAAGTGGCCAGAATGACCACAAAGGACGGAGAAAATGGCCCCGCTCCCCAAAGCAGCTCATTCCTTCACCCTCATTATCAGCTGGGGCACTGAGAAAGGGAGAGCCTCTTAGAAGATAGAACCAAGGGCCAAGCAGCCAGTGAACATATTCTCAGGGGCCGGGGTCTCCCAATAATGAAGATTCCGGCCACACACTAGGAGCTTTCGAAACTGATCTGGCTGGACCTCTGAAGCACCCTAGCCAGTGACTCCTGAGTACCATCCACTTCTCCTTCCTCCTCTATACTGTGTGGAATGTTATATTAGTTTCTTAAAATTGTCTTTACATTTTATTTTTTATTTTATGTGTATATGTGTTCTGCCTACATGTATGTGTGTGCACTATGCACATGCCTGGGACTCTCAGAGGTCAGAATAGGGCATCAGATCCCTTGGAACTGGAGTTAGGAAAGGTTGTGGGTCATCATGTGGGACGTGGGAACCAAACTCTAGTCCTCTAAGAACAGCAACTGCTTAACCACTGAGTCATTTCCCCGACCTCGGTATTGGGTCCTTTTTGTTGTGATAAATGCCGTGACCAATATCAACTTAAGGAAGAGTTTATTTGGCTTATAGTTGCAGAGAATTAAGAGTCCATCATGGAGGGAGAGCCATGGCAGCAGACAGTGAAAGTGGGAGCAGAAAGCTGAGAAATTAATCTTCAACCACACAGAGAAAACAGAGCAAGCAACTGGAACTGGAAGGTTATGAACTCTTTTTTTTTTTTTTTTTGGTTTTTCGAGACAGGGTTTCTCTGTGTAGCTTTGCGCCTTTCCTGGAACTCACTTGGTAGCCCAGGCTGGCCTCGAACTCACAGAGATCCGCCTGCCTCTGCCTCCCGAGTGCTGGGATTAAAGGCGTGCGCCACCACCGCCCGGCTTAAGGTTATGAACTCTTAAAGCCTATCCCCAGTGACACGCTTCTGCCACCAAGGCTGCACCTCCTGAAGGATCCATAACCTCCCCAAACAGCACCACCAGCTGGGGACCAAGTATTCAAACCCATTAGCTGTGAGGGATGCTACTCAATCAAAGATGGTTTTCTTTGCTCTATCTTCTACCTTTCCAAACAGGGCATTTATTGCACTTTCACTGTATGTGCATATGTGCATGTACATGCACATACAAATGTCGTGATGTGTGTGAAGGTCAGAAGACAACTTTCAGGAGTTGGTTCTCTCCTTCTTCCATGTGGGTCCCAGGAGCTGAGCCCAGGTGGTCAGACTTGGCAATAGGTACTTGTATGTGCTGAGCCATTATCCAGTCCCTACCTTTCAAAATCTTAACTGCCTGCCCAGAGGGGTCATCAAGATGTGTTTGTTTTATTTAGATCACCCCTCATGGGTGTCTAGAGTTGCTTAACAAATATGGGAATAAAGTAATGTGTAAATGTGTAATTCCAATCTTGTCATCTGACCTTCGGTGGCACTGGGCACTCAAAAGACATGAGAACTTGTGCAAGGAGCCTTCATGAGATAATGGTAGTGTTGGACTAGAACCCAGCCTCATGACACAAGAGTCTTGTAGTCTCTTCTTTCAAAATGTCTGAGACTGAAATTGTTCCTGAGTATCAGACACCCGGCAGGTGTGACCAAGTTTGTGGTTTGTAGCCCTGTTGCGGTGTGATGACAGCCCCGTAGATGGCGCCCACGATCCTCCCGGAAGGCAAGTAGTGCTTGGTAATTCTAGGGAGAAACTAATGAGCAGCAGGGTATTTGCATAGTCTTAAATTGGCTTCCCACAACTGTTTATTAGTTTCGAAGGAGGAAAAATTACAGAGTGGATAAACCAGGTAACACTGACTGTGTGATCAAAATTGCATTACCAATCAGGACCAGGTGGACACACTGTGCATCCAGATGTGATACCCTCAGGAATATGTAATGTTCCCTTCACAGTCTTGTGGCTGAGAATAAACGGCCTGAATTTGACCACAGAGTACCATCAGGAAAACAAACACTGTATTAAATGAAGGCAGGAGATAGGGGATGGATTCATTTAAAAAATGTTTTATTCTTACTATTTTTAATTGTGTGTGTGTGTGTGTGTGTGTGTGTGTGTGTGTGTGTGTGTGTGTCCCCAAGTGTGGGTATGTGTGCACACATGCTGGAGGAGGCCAGAGGCCTTGGATCTCCCTGGAGCTTCAGTTATAGGCTGGGAAATGAACTCAGGTTCTCTGGGAGTGCAGAACATGCTCTTAACTACAGAGTCATTTCCTTTCGTCAAATTATCCCTGGTGTTTGGGACAGAGAAAAGTTGGAAAAATGTTCCAGCCTAATGGAGGATAGAGGGACATGATGACTGTGGTTAGTTTTTGTCAATTTGACACAAACTATCGTCACCCAGGGAAAACGGACCCTCAGAATTGCTTCTATCAGATTGGCCCGAGTGCCAGGTATTTTCTTGATCAATGATTGATGTGGGAGGGTCCAGCCCACTCTGGATTATGCCACCCCTGGGCAGGTGGTCCTGGGTTGTATAAGAAATCACGCTGAGTAAGCAATGGAGGGCAAGACAGTAAATGGCATTCCTCTATAGTCTTTGTGATGGTGCCTGCCCTGACTCCTCTCAGTGATGGACTGTGACAGGGAAATGCAAGCCAAATAAACCCTTTCCTCCTCAAATTAGTTTTGGTCAGTGTTTTATCACAGCAATAGAAAGCAAATTAATGTATCAACTAAATGCAATATCTGACTCCAGACTGGGTCCTGTGATGGAGGAGAGAAATTACTCTAAAGGATGTTATTGGGTCAACTGATGAAAAAAATGATTCTTTCCTCCATTGTCTTTGCACCTTGGGCAGTTGACAACAAATGCATGGATTTACCTCTAGGTTCTCGCTCATTGACCTGGATGTCTGGCTTTGTGCCAACATGACTCAGTCCTGGTTACTAAAGCTTTACAGATAGTTGTGAATTTGAGAAGTGTGAACCCTCCAGCTTGCTGCCTCTTCTTCTTCCCCCTCTTCTTCCTTCTCTCTCCTCCTCTTCCTCCTCCTCCTCCTCTTCTTTCTCTTCCCCTCCTCCTCCCCTTCCTCTACCTCCTCCTCCTCTTCCTCTTCTTGTGATTGCCTGGTCTGGTCTCATTTCATTTTCATATGGACTTTAGGATCAGATGTCAATTTCAACAAAAGAGACTAAAATGTAGCTGGCAGTGTGTTGTCTTTGTGGCTCTTCTCGGAGCATTGTCATCTTAATCACACAACACCATCCCAGGACTCAGTGTGCACCAACCTGAATCTCATTGGTTTAATCTGATGAAGAAGGCTGGGCCAGACATTCAAAACTGACCAGAGAGACAGAGTTTATGGACAAATATTTATTTCACTCTGAGCTTCGAGGATAAGGCACTACTCTATTTATAAAATAAAAGTGGACAGACTCACATAGACTGAAGAGCCTCCTAGAAATAAGAAAAGCTTTCATTTGGAAAAATTACATTTTGAGTTACACATTTTCCAAATACAAATTAAAAAAACATTAGTAGAACATAAAATAATCTAAACCTCTCTGAATTTGTTGCAACAGAAAACTTGAGTGATTTGTGATAGAAAGGCTCAAGTATTTCTTGTTGTTTTGTTTTGTCTTTGTGCAGTGCCGGGGGTAGAAAAGTACTTTAGCAGTGTGTTAAAATATTTTGAGGAAAGATAAAGTTTAATTAATTAATGCATAAATCAGCTGGGTTTGGTAGCATGGCTTTAGAGGCTCAATACTTGGATGGCTGAAACTGGAGGGTCAGGAGTTCAACGACAACCTCATAGTGTGAGGTCAGTCTGGGCTATAGGAGATTCCATCTCAAATAAAACAAGAACAAAACCTAAACACACACACATACACACTTACACTCATACACACTTCTAAAACAATAACACAAACCAACTGTTTCCTGACTTAAGCAAACAGAAATCTACCTCTCTGTATTACCTCATTTTGTGTGTCAACTTGACACAAGCTAGAGTCATCAGAGAGGAAGGAGCTTCAGTTGAGGAAATAGTCTCCATAGATCCAGCTGTAAGGCATTTTCTCATTTAGTGATCAACGGGGGAGGGTCCAACCCATGGTAGGTGGTTCCACCCCTGGGCTTGGTGGTCCTGGGTTCTGTAAGAAAGCAGGTTGAGCAAGCCACGGGGAGCAAGCCAGTAAGCAGCACCCCTCCATGGCCTCTACATCAGCTCCTGCCTCCGGGATCCTGCCCTGTTTGAGTTTCTATGCTGACTTCCTTTAATATGAACAGCAATGTGAAAGCGTAAACTGAATGAACACTTTCCTCCCTGACTTGCTTTTTGGTCATGGTGTTTTGTCACAGCAATGGAAACCCTAAGACAGCGCCCAAACTCTGGGGCTTTTATCAACAGAGTAAACAAAGGCTGGAACAAGCTGTGCCCGTTGCTTCTGTGTTTTTTTTTGTTTTTTTTTTTTTTAATGTCGACACGCTTCAATTCTGACTCCTCTCATGCCAGCAATTTGATACTCTGTGGTACCTGACATTACCTGGAGTGTTTAAGTAAAGAGCAAATAACACTTGCTGCCAGTGGTTACATTAATAACTACGGGACAGGAGGACAGCACACTGTAGTGTTGAAGTGACCCCTGGACTTGAGTGAGGTCCTTGACGGTGTCTAGAGTTTGTAGTGTTAATGGTCATGGTGTTGTAATGCTTCACTTCCCCGAGAACTGAGGACCTCAGCTCTGGAAACTAGCCACAATATTTCATGTGGCTGCCTCTAGCTACTTGAATACTCTGAAAAATGTTTTTGTCTGGCATAACATCAAGGGTTTCCTAAGAAGGTCCAGTGTCTCTGTCTGTATTTTGCAGACACGAGAGTGCATCACTTTCCTGTGTTGATTCACTGGTTTCTCTCTATAAATGTTAGTGACATTTGCACATTGGAAATGAGTATTTGTCTAGTTATCAATCTATTGATCCACGTACTTACCTATCCATCTATATTTCACCATACCCTATAAAAACAGTCCTTCCTTTCTCCCTTCCTTCCATTACTAAAGCAATAGTGATTTTTTTGTGTGTTCGTTTTTATAGCTAGGCTAGGCTCTCCAACGCACTGAAAGAGGCAAAAGCCAGAGGGGCCAGGCCCTTAGTATCTTGCCACTTCTAGTAAGGGCAGAAAGAGCACTCACTATGTAATTGATGCTGGCCTTGACCTCCCGATCCTCCTGCCTCATCCTCCCAAATGCAGAGATTAGAAACCTGTGCCACCGGGCCCACTTGATTAGACATTAAATTTTATCTGTTATTCAAAATATTTTAGCAAAGTCCTAAATACCCCCAGCATTGAACAAACAGAAAAATAGTTAAAAGACTCTATATTACACACACACACACACACACACACACACACACACACAAATCACTCAGTTTTTCTATTCTCTAAGACAAATTCAGAGGTGTTTAGATTATGTTGTATTAAGATTTTTTTGAATGGGAATTTGTTTAAAAATTATGTAATTCAAAATTTAACTTTTTCCTAATGAGACTTGGTTTTGATTTCTGTTAGGTTCTACCACTCCAGATGGTGTTTGTATTGGAAGATCATGAAATGGGGCAAGATCATGAAATGGGGGGTGGGAACCCTTTAGAGAGGAGATCTGGGAGGGCTTTCTGAGGAGGAGGCAACTGAACTGTCTGAATTATGAGAGGGAAGCAACCTTGGGGAGCTATGGGAGCAGAGCCTTAGAGGCAGAACAAACAGCAAATGCAGTGTTTTGAGTAGTTTAAAATAAAAATGAGTACAATAGACAATAAAAAAGACAAAGTCAGAATGAGGGAAACATGGAAGAGCATAAAAGAGAGTTAGTTGTAATGTAGGCATGTGAGCTGTGAAGTTTGATCAAGTTATCAAAACTGAGCTGCAAATTTGAGCCCTGTCTTCCTGGAAGCCATGGTAAAAGAGGAAATGAGATTGATCTCATGGTTTTCCCTCTTCATAGGGATAAGGTATGCCTTTAAGTTTCTTGCATTGACCTTCCTATGTGGGGCATAGAGTGATTGTATTAAGGGTGGAAAGGACTCTCTACCCATAGCTGTTTCTTCATAGAAGTGGGGGATTATTGTGAACTTTGGGGTGGACCTAGTCTAATCACATGGGTTGTTTATTTATTTTGTAGTCCTGGGACTGAACCCAGGGCCTTACACATGCTAGGCAGGTTCTCTATTGCTGAGTTATTATCCCCAGCCCTCACATGGGTCCTGCAGAGCCTAGACCCCTCCCCAGATGGAATTAGAGGCCAACAAAATCTTAGAAGTGTGGTCAAAATGTTTCTGGCTTTGAAGATGGGGGAGAACTGAGAGACAGAGACAGAGACAGAACTGAGAGACTCTAGAACTGGATAGAGCAATGAAACAGAAGTTCTCTGAGAGCTCTGGAAAGTAATACAGCCTTGCTGACAGGGACTACAGCTCAGTGAGACTGGGTTGGACTTCTGGCCTGTAGAATTGCAAGATCGTAAATGTGTATTGTCACTGAGTTATAGGAATTTGTTATGATAGTCATATAAAACTAACATGATATTTGTCGCAATAACAGAAAGTCACCTAATTGAGCTAGTCAAGTAAAAGGTACCCTTTAGAGGCTGGAGAGATTGTTCAGTGGTTAAGAACGTGTTGTTGTTTGTTTTTTACTCTTTTGGGGGCTCTGCTACCCAGCTCCCAAATAAATCACACACGGAGATTTATTCTTATTATGAATGTCCAGCCTTAGCTTTACATGTTTCTTGCCAGCTTTCCTTAACTTTAAATTAGCCCATCTATCTTTTACCTCTGGGCTTTTCCTATTCTCTTACTTCTGTAAATCTTACTCTTACTCCGAGGCTTGCTGTGTAGGTGGGTGGCTGGTCCCTGGAGTCCTCCTCCTTCTCTGGGTACTTCTTTGTCTTCTTCCCAGTTTTCTCCTTCTGTATATTCTCTCTGCCTACCAGCCCCGCCTATCCTTTCTCCTGCCTTGCCATTGGCTGTTCAGTTCTTTATCAGACCATCAGGTGTTTTAGACAGGCACAGTAGCACAGCATCACAGAGTTAAAGAAACACAACATAGATAAAAGAAGCAAACACGCGCTGCCCATGCCGAGGACCTGGGTTCAGTTTTCAGCACAGTTCACAACTGCCTGTGACTCCACCTCCAGGGGATCTGGCATCCTCCTCTGGCCTCTGAGGGCACCTGCATTCAAATACACACGTCCATTCCTGCAGCACACATGCACGTAGTTAAAAGCAAGTAAATCTTTAAAGAAAAGGACACTTCATTCCAAAGGTCTGGAAGTAATACATTGGATTTGAAGGCACAAATGCAACTGACCCAAGAGAATGCTGGGACAGGCTGGCGCTGTCTCTGTCTGCACACCCCTTTCTTTATGCTCTTTCCATTTTCTCTGAAATCTGGTTTTCGACACGGTTTTTCAGCCCCTGTGGTAGAAAAGCATGTTTGTGGACAGCTCCTCTGCTCCTTCCTTCCTTCCTTCCCACCTTTCTTTCTTCAGGCTCTGACTGCATAGGCCAGGCTGGCCTTCAGCTCACCCTTCTCCTGCCTCAGCTTCTCCAGTGATCATAACACAGGCCTGTGCACCAGCTCCTAATTTTTAAATATTAACTATGGCATTTGCCTAGAGAAAGACAAATCTCCCAGCTGCTATTTCAAATTTCCGGGAAAGAGATGCCACCGTCTTGGCATAGTATTGGAGCAGTCACCCATGGCCAGGAGGCTTGGTGGTCTGAGACAATAGGGTTAGTTTTCAGAAATATCTGCTTATACTGTTGGGTTTTAAAATGTTTGAGACAGCATCTCATGTAGCATGTTGGCTTTGTGAAGCTCTGGCTGCCTTGAAACTTACTGTGTGGCTGAGGCTGGCCTTGAACTGCTCACCTTCCTGCCTCCATACCCCGAATGCTGGGATACAGGCATGTGCTACCTGTATCCCAGCTTTATACTGCTGATTTTATTCATTGATATTATATATATATATATATATATATATAAAATTTTATTTATGTATTTATTTAGAGACAGGGCCTCACTGTACAGCCCTGGCTGGCCTGGAACTCACCATGTAGACCAAGCTGGCCTTGAACTCACAGAGATCTGCCTGCTTCTGCCTCCTAAGTGCTGGGATTAAAGATACACATTACCATGCCCATCTTATACTGATTTTAAAATGTAGCTTGCAACTTATCCCATGACCCCAAAATCTCTCTCCTTCTTCTCCACCCTCCTCTCTGTGTTGTGTATATATGTAGTTTGTGTGTGTGTGTGTGTGTGTGTGTGTGTGTGTGTGTGTGTGTGTGTGTGTGTAGGCCAGAAGTCAGCCTCAGGTGATGTTCCTAGGAACTGTCTACCTTTGTTTTTGACCCAGGGTTTCTCACTGCTCACTAGCCTAAACTTAGCAATTAGTCTATGATAGCTGGCCAGCAAGCCCCAGTGAATATCCTGTCTCTACCTCCTTAGTGCTGGGATTCTAAGCATGTGCCCCCATGCCCAATTTTCTTTTAAATATTTATTTACTTTTTTTTTTTTTTTTGAGACAGGGTTTTTCTGTGTAGCTTTGCGCCTTTCCTGGAACTCACCCTGTAGCCCAGGCTGGCCTTGAACTTACAGAGATCCTTCTGGCTCTGCCTCCTGAGTGCTGGGATTAAAGGCGTGTGCCACCACTGCCTGGCTTTTAAATTTACTTTAACTAATTAATTTTTTTACTTGGGTTCTGGGAATCAAACTCAGGTACTCATGCTTGGACAGTAAGTATTTTACCAGCTGAAGTCTCCCCAGACTAAAGCACAGTGCTTTTTGATGCGCTGACCCAGCTCAGAATGAAACCTAGCCCACTGGTTTCCAATCAGTGCTAGGAAAACAAAAACAGAAACTGAGATCTATTTAGCCAGAATCTCGGAGTGAATAGCTTGTGAATCTACATTTAAACGCAAAATTAAGCAAAAGTAAAGCCACTCCCTATAGATGTCTCTGATGTTTAGCAAGTTTGGGAACCAGTGACACACAGTGTGCAATGGAGGACTCTTCTGCATGCCTTTCCAACAAGTCTTCCTTCCAGTATCTTCCCTTAACCAGGCTTTGTGAAACGAGAGGTAGATCGTTTGGAGTTACTTTTTGGAAGGGTCTGGAGTGTAAAAGGCCTCAGCGGTTTATCAAAGGCGGATCCATACACGTCACAGTCGAATGAAGCAGATGGTGGAGTTTGTCTCCTTTTCTGGATATTGTGGTCGGGCACTCCTGCTCGTTCTTCTGCTTGGATGGACAGGCATGCCATCTCATAGGTGCAAGGAGAACACGCGGAGTAAAACTTCCCACATCTCTTCCAGACTTGTTAGTCAAAGTTCTGTAATTTTCCAGAACATTTCTTGGCCAAGATCCCAAAGTTCTATAATAGAGTACATGGTGGGGAGTATTCGTGCTTGAAAAATGGTTTTCAAAAAGAAGTTACCAAGTACTCATGACCATTTGAGTGTTGTTGTTTTTTCCTATGAAGGGAACAGGATGAACTAAGTAGTTGCCAAATGTACACCTGTAAGCAATAAAATTAATTGCTCTGTTGTACTGTTGCTGGCTATCAATCACCTTAATTTTAGAAGACATCTGCCTTGAATAATTATGCTAGCCCAAGTAGAGTTGAATTTCTTCCCCGCAGCTGCTGGAGAGCAGGACCCCGCCCACTGAAGCCGGTCCTGGTTCATGTCAACAGAACATTAGCATACAGCTGGAGCCAGCTTTTCAAGTCTCCGTGGCTTGCTTGCGACATGCCTTGAGGTGGGCCCACAGAGGCTTGGGACACATCGAGAGATGTGTTATTTGACTCGTCACGGGCCGCTTCAGCCTTTCTTTGAGGACACACACCCGCCTCTCAGCAGTGACTTTCGAACCGCGGTCCTGCCGTTTTAGGCCCGCTGAGAGTATGTCTGGGCATCCCGTTTTACTTAGCCCTGCGCTGCTCTGTGCTGAAGGCAGCCTCCCCTGCTCGGTTCCTGGGGTGCAGCTGGTGGGGACCAGGCTCTGGGGCACGTGGGCGCCGTTGCGCGGCCCGCGCTCCCCTCGCAGGCTCCACGCACGCACGCACGCGGCAAGCAGGGGCTTTTGCACTTTGTCCCGGTGAGGACCCCGTCCAGCTCCTGGGTCGGCTCAGCCGGCCTGAGACAAGTTAAGCTTCTTTAGGTGTGGCGTTCGTTTGGGGCTGGGCGACCACCCGTGTCGAGTGTGCTCCTCGGTCAGAGGCAGCCCGCCTGCCCGCGGTGAGTGCTCCTCCCGCCAGGGTCGCCTCCCAGGGCCCAGCCGCGCTGCCCTGAGGGAAAGGGTGGGCAGGAGGGTTAGGCTGCGGAGCGCCGTTGCTATGGCAACCGCGGGTAAACCGGCCTCGGCCTCCAGCTGCCCGGTCTGCCAGCCAGCCAGCACTGAGGAGGGACCTGGCGATGACCACAGACCCTTTCAGGAGTCTCCCGGGGCCTAAGCAGTTGGGGTCTCATTTCCCCCCGGGTCTGGTGTTTGGGGTGGTCGCTGATTGTGACCATCGCTGTCCATCTACAACTCCTCACCTCCGTCCCACGTTCACGACGGGAAACATTTTTGAAAGTTTAATGTGACCTCACTAAGGGTAAGTGTGTGTGGGGAAAAGTCCTAAAAAACTGGAGTTGTAAGGGTTTGATTTTAATTTCCTAAGAGCCTGACACCTAGCAGGACCTCATCATGTGGTAGCAGTTTCTTAGGGCACTTCTTTGCACAGAGTGGATGCTCAGGAGATAGGGTGATGTTAAGAGCTGTCTCCTGCTGATTCTGAGGGTAGGGAATTTCAACCTGCTGCCCGTCTCCTAGATAGCTGCACCTTAGAATTTCTCACGCAGTTGTGGCTGAAATGAACCTGCATGTGGTATTGCCCTGTGAATGACTAATGGCAAAGTGGTTAAGTTAAATTGTAGGGAGGTAATTGTCCATTTGGGGGTACTCCTCATTCCTCACCACAGCTGAGGAGGACCCTTGCTTTTTGGTCTGACCACCTATCTTCAACATCAGACCAGGATCCTGCCAGCCCTACAGAGGAGGAAGGGTCTGGGAGCGGAAAGCAAAACCAACAGGTTTTGAACTAAAGCCTTCTCCCCTTCTCTAAATTGGATTCAAATTGTGAGCAATATGTGGAGATTCTGCTCATTGAAGATTCTAGTCTGTGTAAGCCACCAGTGTTCTTGTCCCAATGAGTCGTACATCTATTTAGTTTTCAAGCCAGGAATCTTGCCCTCATCAGTACCATTTCCGTTTCCCCATGTGTGGTGGTATTCTAATTGTACTGAAATGTGATTTCGATTGTATGTTAATAAATAAAGTTGCCCAGGGGTCAGAGCTATTAGAGCCATAGCAAGAGTGTGGCGGTGGTGGCACACGCCTTTAATCCCATAGATCTCTGTGTGTTCAGGGATACAGCCAGCATTGGAGACATATGCCTTTAAGACCTAGGGGGCTGTACATTCAGACAGTGACGAGGCAGTCACGTGTTTGGGTTTACAACCAATGAGAAGGCAGAATGACTGGAAAAAACGATTTACACACAGGAAATAGCTCTCTTTCGGGAAGCTGGGACAGCAGGAGGAAGGGTGAGATTTTAGCTCTGAGCTCTGACCTCTCGGCTTTCTCTTTTACATTGTTTCTGTGTTTCTTATTTAATAAGACGGTTGGTTACATCTACACCCATGTCCATACCATCATTAATTTGTGTTCATTTTGTCTTCATACCAAAGATCAGATCTAATCACTTCCTCCTGTCTCTCCTTCTATGACCCAAGAACAGGCTACCCTTATCTCACCTTGTCTCTTGTAGTTACCTTCTAATTGGTCTGAAGTTATCATCTCATTTTAAAGCGTTCCTGCTTTTCTGCTCTGCAGTGGGAACAATATTTAAAATTTGTAAATTGATTATACTGGGCCAGAGAAATGGCTAAATGGTGATGTGCTTGCCACCAAACCAGATGACCTGAGTTTGATCCCCAGGACCCACACGGCAGAAGGAGAGAGAACTGACTCCACGAATTGTCCCCTGATCCCCACACATGATCTCTATCTAGTACCTCTAAAAAAAAGTTAGGCTGGGCATGGTGGATAGCTTCTAACTCTTCCTGATGTAGCCTCCCAAGTAGCTGGGATTACAAGCATGCGCCATTGTGCTTGGGTCTACATTGACTCTTCAGTTGCTCATCATGATTTTGTGTCTCACTTTGGGACCTTTATACTTGTTCCTCTCCCTGTCATTGCTCTTCTCTTTATTAACTCTGGCTCACCCTTGATCTCTGAGGCCAAATGTTTCCTCAGGAAAACTAGATTTGATTACTTTGTCTGGGACACACCTCAATATTGTCTCTTCTAGTAGCATTTGTGTGTATGGCACACAGTGTGTCATCAACAACTAACTGAATGCTTGAATTGTAACTATTTTCCCATGGCATTCAGTAGTGTCTGAAAATATCATGCTGTGATTAGAAGCACAGACTACAGAAACAGATAGTTTACATGTTAATTCTAGCTCTGTCACAGTTCCATACCTGAAATCTGTGAGCTGATGTTTCGTTTTATTGAAGGGTGATATGGTGTGTATACTGTACCCTTGTAGCGGTTTGAATAAGAATGGCTCCTTATAGGTTTATATATTTGAATGTTTGGTCATTAAGAGCGGTACTACTTTTGAGGGATTAGGAGGTGTGGCCTTGTTGGAGAAAGTGTCACTGGTGGGTGGGCTTTGAGGTTTTGAAAACTCAAGCCAGGCCAGCCCCTCTCTCTTCCTGCTGCCTGTGGATCTGGATGTAGAACTCTCAGCTACTTCTCCAGTACCATGTCTGCCTGTGTGCCATCATGCTCCCTGCCATGCTTTGCACTATCATGATAATGAACTGAACCTCTGAAACTGTAAGCCAGCCCCAATCAAATGTTTTCTTTTATAAGAGTTGCCCTGGTCATGGTGCCTCTTCACATCAAGAGAACACTGACTAAGACAGCCCTGAATGTCATCAATTACATTAACTTCTCTTTAGTAAACTGAATCTTAATTGGGTAAAGGTGATGCATAGTTTGGCATTAATTCATGGCAAGGTTTAGCAACAAATGAGTTTACCAAAAAGTTATGAAAACATTTTGTTTCCATAGCTTTTTGGATGTTTGAGTTTCAGCCTAGAATGTTAGGATTTGTCTTAGTGTGATCTAGGTTAAGTCGCCTTCTCAGTGCCTCAGGTTTTTCACTGGGAAGTTAGACATGTCACTAGCACTAGTCTCCCTATAGGTGTCATATTACTTTGAGAAATAAATGAATTACTACATGGGAACCACTTGGAGCAGTGAATGGTGCTTATTCAGTGATGTGTAAGGTCCACTCTTATGCCATTTTCTTAGCTACATAATGGCACCACAAATAAGGTATTATTAGCTATTATCATTGTTTATATGTTAAGTACCAGATATAGTGACGAATGGCTTCATAATTTAATCTTTAAATTATATCCTTGTTGCTTACGATCAGATTCTCAAAAATGGAATTACAAAGGACAGGAGTGCTGTGATGTTCTTGGGTCATAGGGCTGCTCTACTCTCCAGAAAGACGACGGCCCCACCGCCTGCTGTATGATGTGCTTGCTAGCACTTGGCCCATTTCACAGATAAAAATGATTCACCTTCATTCTAATTTGTATCTCTATTGTTTATTTGTTCAAGCATTAAACAACCTTATCCTTAGCTGTTAGCAAGAAATTGCGTATACAAACCCTTTGAAGGCTTTTCTAGACATAGTAACTGTATACGTTTATGTAGTTCAGTGTGGCATTTGAATATATGCACATAGCATGTGATGATCAGATCTGGGCAACTGACATATCTATCACTTCAGGCATTTATCATTTCAAACCAGAAGTTTTAAAGTCATTGTCATTGACGACAGATCTCCTATTGTGCTGAGAATATTAGAAGTTAGTCCTCCCATCCAGCTGCACCTGACCTACTCACCACACCCTGTCTGTGTTTTCTTGCCATCGTTTGTTTAATCTCTGTCTTCCTACCTCTGCCAGGGTAGGAACCAGTGTCCTGGGCTTTGGCAGGCATTAGATAATGTGTCATGGGGCCCCGGGTAGGTTCTTACTTACCTGTAGGCTACTGAGTGTGGTAGAGACCAATGTTTCAGAAGCTAAGTCTTGGGTGAATTCTGAAATCTGGACAATGTGGACCTTCAGTGCAACAGGGACAAGAAGAAAAAGACATCTAGGTGGGAGGCAGAGGCCCAAGGGAGATAATTGGTGGGGGAGTGGCTCAGAGCTGGGAGAAGTTTCATTGCCTTTCCATAGGCACATTGCAGATCCATCTGTGGAAGAAGAGGGCTGCTGAGGGCGCTGTGCCTGCCACACACTCGTTTGTGAGAACTATTGATACAGGAAGACTATTGCTTGTCATACCGGGTATTTTTTTAAAAACCATAATTACCTTTTCATTTATAATGGCTTTTTGGGGAGTCTTGCGGAGTGAACTCAGGGCCTCATGCCATGTACAGACCATGTACCGTGACCATTCCTTGGCTCCTATGTGATTTTATACTTAGAATGTCCTTATGCAGAGACTGGACAACAACCTACACTTTCTTTAAAATGTAACCATATTTTAAAAAGATGCTATTTTGTGATACTAGTATGTAGACTAAATTGCTAAACAGTCTTATTAATAAAAAAAACCTGACTGGAGAGATGGCTCAGAGGTTAAGAGCACTGACTGCTCTTCCAGAGGTCGTGAGTTCAATTCCCAGCAACCAATGGTGGCTCACAACCATCTGTAATGAGATCTGGTGCCCTCTTCTGGCCTGTAGTCATACATGCTGCATACATAATAAATAAATAAATCTTTATAAAAAAAAAAAAACCTGGAGCCAGATATTGGGGTTAAAACCAAGAGATCAGAAAAGCAGAAAGAAGCTAGCCACATTCTCACCACTTGGAGATCCTCAGCCAGAGACCTACTTCCTGTATACCTACGCCTATATGGCTTTCTGTTCTGCCATCTCATTTCCTCTCTCTGTCCAGCTATATCACTTCCTCTTCCTGCCAAACTCTGTCACTTCCTTTCTGTACAGACCTCCAGACCTTTATGATTAGTGCTGGGATTAAAGTTAATTACCACCACGCCTGGCTCTGTTCCCAGTGTGGCCTTGAACTCACAGAGATCCAGATGGATCTCTGCCTTCTGAGTGATAGGATTAAAGGCATGTGCTACCATTGCCTGAACTCTATGTTTACTATAGTGGCTGGCTTTTCCCTCTGATCCTCAGATAAACTTTATTGGGGGACACAGATAAAATATCATCACACTAGTAAATCAAGCGGTAATGACTTTGGGCATTAGAAAGTTGAGAGCCTAGGGAGATGATAGAGTGAGTAACAGCACTTTCTATACAAGCATGATGACCTAGTTTCAGATACTAGCACCTATCTAAGGCTGGTGTAGTCATTCAATGGAATGTCTATAACTTTAGAGAGTTGGGATATGTGTGCTAAGACAGGAGGATCATTGCTAGCTTCTAGTCTAGCTCCAGGTTCAGGGGCAGACCCTATCTTAAAGGACAAAGGTAGAGCTCAATAGAGCAGGACACCAGGTATCCTTATCTGGCCTCTGAGTGAGTGTGCACACAGACACACATATGCCCATACCCTATACATATATTGCTTATGTGCACACACACCACATCTGCCCACACCCACACCCCCGACACACAGAGTTGCGCACTATATTTTTTCATAAAAATTCTAAAAAATGATGCTACAAAAGGCTGGTGCTCATGTCATCATCTCCCTGTGCTGGGTAGGAGAGGATGAGGAGGGATCTTTCTGAAGTGGCTGCCAGACACTGTAAACCTATAGAATTGCTTCTTTATCTTTGAGACCCTGAGAAGTGGCTTCTGGGGGAGAAGATGTAATCCTGGAGGTATTTTCTATGCTCATCTGTATAATGATCCTTCATAGTATTTCATACACTCACAGCTGCTACATACTGAGAAATGTCCATTTTTAAATAGAAGCTTAAATATGGACAGTGTAACAAAACTGATTGCTGCCTTTCTGGTGTACTTTAGGATGTGTTTCTCTCCCTTTCCGAATTCTGCTACATATTAGTGAGGCTAATTATGTTTTGCTTGGATTTATCTTTAGGGCTCTAGGATGTGAATAATGGGCACATTGTTGTTAAACTGTATTAATATATCTGCTCTAAATTTATTAACAAATAAATTGTAGAGTGCATAAGAAATGAATCACCTCCCAAATGTTTGTGGTTTCATTGGCTTGAAGTTGTTTTTAAAAAGGTTTATAAGGTGAGAGCAATGACTTTAATAACTAATTAAAATATCCTATGTATTATAAACTACATAAAATTGCCTTTTAAAATAATTATTGATTATATACATATGTATGTGACATGGAAATAGAGACAAGACTATTGTGGTGGAGAGAGGACCAGTGAGAGGCAGAGTGAGAAGAAGGAACGTAAGGAGGGGCAAATAAAGTAAACATATATGAAACTATCAGAAGAAAAACATTGTGTTTTGTACACTTACTGAAAAACCAACAGAAACAACAACAACCACAAAACATTACATTATCACTTTGAATTCCAGTCAAGATGAGTAATAAATTGGAATAAAATAAAATAAAAACCCTTGTGTGTGTGTGTGTGTGTGTGTGTGTGTGTGTGTGTTGAAGATAGGTTTGATACTGTTAACAAAGTTTGGTGTGGTACTGCACACCAATAATTCCAACACTTTAGAGGCTGAGGCAGGATTAAAAGTTTGAGGCCAGCCTGGGCTCCATAGCAGGTTCTTGTCTCAAAAAAATTGTTACCATTGTCTTATTTTTGGACATGAATTATTTAGTAAGCAACATTGACTATTATAAACATTTATTGAGCAAATATTTATTGGGTGCTTATGATATGTACCCAATTCTAGAATATCGAACTGTGTCTCCACATTTGCATTGCATGTGTAAAACCTTTGCTTGTGGTTCAGTATTTTTAATATGAGCTGGTAGTTATTTCAAGAAGCTGATCATCTGGACCCATATTAATTCTGGACCCTATTCATAACAAAAGCATTATAGAAAACTCATCTAATCTGCAAGACTGAGGTGGTGGTCACTGGCACCAACATGGGACACATACATCCACATAAAATCTGAGATTAAGAGTCTCATGCTCCTTTTCAGGGCTAGTTGTGTCTCTCATATGGGCTGTGGTACAGAGATGCTGCGGCATTCGGGCTTGAGCACAGCATGGTGGATTCCTGTTACAGTAAACAGAGGGGTCTCCAAGCCTCACAGCTTGAGCTGTTTAGCAGATTTAGCTCTTACTCATACAGACAAAAATGGTTTATGGGCTGCATGCTACTTGGTGGCAGCATGGACCCACTGCTCCCAAAGTTGGGGCAATGCATGGCTCCCAGAGCTCCCAGTATGTTGGTAAACATACCTGCACCATGTTGGAAAGCTGAACTGGGCAGAGCCAGTAGCTAAAGTTGCCACTTTGAGAAGCTTAGCAATTTAAAAACACTCTTGGTCAGAAAAGGATTACAGATATACAATAAAACAGATTCATATGGAAAAAAAAACTCTGAACAGGTTACAATGTGTGTAAAAATGTATACATACATGTAAAAATGTATATTGGAAGAGAGAGGAAAAGGAGTATAGGCAGTTAAGAAATAAATAGTTTTAAAAAATAAAGTCTTTGAAGAGACAGTAAAAGTAATATAAAAGTTAAGCCATATAAAGATGGAAAGTACACAGAGAGTCTGGATACTGTATGTATTGTATTGTCTTTGAATTGTTTGACTGCTGAGGAAGGAGCAACAGCTGCTAAGAGACATTTGATTATAAATGTTGATGGATTTAATCCAACATATATTTTGAAAATGCCTTGACTTCAAAATTTAAGTAAAAAGATTTGTTACTTTGGAGAAGAGGTTATGCTTTTATTTCCACAGGAAATGAGAGGTTGTGGATTCATTCTGTGTTAAGAAAAGTCAGATTGGATTGAGCAAGACCCCCTGAAAAATCTTCAATGGGAACATGTGGCCCAGATAATCCAACATTTCAGAGCATCTCTGTTGTGGTTTCCTCTGAGTTCTGCATCCAGAAAGGCTTCAAGGCTGCTGGCTGAGATGATCCAGCCTCACAGACTACTCCAGTCAGGACTTAACCATAATCCTAAATTTTCTTTGGTCCGCATAAGATTATAAGTACCCCCAATCAGGAAGTAGCCTAGAAAACTATGCCCACATTCTCAAAAAATGGATTATGGATATTTGTCTTTGTTTAGGGAGTTTGGTTATAAATTGTTATTGATCATATCAATCTCTTTCTAAAAGAAGAAGGAGGGATGTGAGATAGAAATGATAGGAGAAAAGGGTAGACTATTGAATCTAGTTTAATCCAAAAAACAACTATTAATCTTATATATTTTATATTACTATGGATTTTGGTTTATTAGTACAAATTTAAAGTTAATTTTATTATACTGTATGTATATTTCTACTCTTGTTTAGAGGGTATTAGGTTTATACAGCTCATTTAAAATATGATATATAATTAAGAAATACAACTTAATAGTCATCTCAATAGTCAAACTTATAGTCACGCTAATTAGGTTTTTATAGATATGCAGAGATATATTTCAGATGTTCAGGTAATCTTCAAATACTTCAAAGACCTACAGAACATGACATTTAAAATGTTTTAAGAACTTAGACTTTTCTGGACATTGAGACATGTCTGCTCCTGGCAGCACCAGTATGCTTCAGAGAAGATGATGGGTATCAAAGAAACTCCATATGGAGTTTGCTTTCTTTGTGGCAAAAGTTAGCCATTTGTGCTAGAAACTGCTCTTGCCTGGACTGCTTGACAGTATGTTATAGTATGTCATATAAACTGGACATACAAAACCCATAGGAAAGTGACCACTAAACTTTGCCAAAACAAGGTGAGATGGACCTTCAGGTTCTTGCTTCACAGAAGATATGGCCAGACGTTCTGCAGGACAAAGAAGAAAGCAACTGATGATCTTTGCCAATAGGTGAGACAATCCTTCACATTTTCTGCTTCACTGAAAAGTATGCCAGAGATGCTAGGCCTTTAGGCTGAAGATGGATATCCCAATGTTGCAGAGGACTGGTTACTATCCAGGCAGCCAGATGTCTCTGTCATTTCTAGAATTTTGGAAGTTGCTTACAATGCATTTTCTGCTTACTTAGGTAGTATTATATCCTCCTGGGGTCTTTGATGGAGTTGAAGACTAGATTGCTATAATTATAGTTTTCCTTAGTCATGATAAAAGATAAATTAGATATAAAACTTTAGATTCACAAAATTAGATAGATGATAGAATATTTTCTTTAATTTTGCCAAATACAAATAGACTAGATATTGTAACTGTAATTCTTGCTTGATAATTGTTTTGTTATATGTAATTTTACTATGTAAAAGTTTAAACCTTCCTTTTTGATTAGACAGAAAAGGGGAATGTCTTTCTGTATGCTGTGATATGTGTTGCTCCCATTGGTTAATAAATAAAGCTTCATTGGCCATGGAAAGGCTGGATGGAGCCAGGTGGGAAATCCAAGAGAGACAGAGAAGAAAGGCAGGTTGGGGGAGACATTCTGAGCCACTGCCAGGAGAAGCAAGATGAGAGAGAACAGGTAATTCCATGAAGCCACGTGGAAAAACAGATTAATAGGAATGGGTTGAGTTAAGTTGTAAGAGTTAGCTAGCAAGAAGCCTGAGCCATAGGTCAAACAGTTTGTAATTAATATAAGCCTCTGTGTGTTTATTTGGGACTGAATGGCTGCTGGACCAGGCAGAACAGAAACTTCCACCTACAGGTCACTGTGTTGTAGTCATTTACCACCTACCAGAAGCTGTACCTGGGAGGCTCCAGTTCTTGCTACTCGGCTTCTTTCCAGTTTGTTGCTGTTATCAGGTCTCACATAGGGCATCTTTTGTGAGTTCCAGGGAGCTCAGATCTTTACTGTCTGATATTTTTGGAAGAAAGTCTGTATTTATTCTTGAATGTTTTTCATGGAAGTCCAACTCATTTTCTTCTCAAACTTCCTTTTCAAAAAACCATTTATTTATTATTTAATGTGTGTGTGTGTGTGTGTGCGCGCGTGTGTGTGCGTGTGTGTGCGCGCGCGCATGGGTGTGTGCACATGCTTGTGTCATGGTACATTGTGTGAAAGTATTCTGGGGAAATTTGACCAAACCTTTACTTATCCAAGATGGGGAACTGATGGCAGACCAAAGTAAGGATGCCATCAGAGTCCAAATTGGTGAACCAATGAATTTTTATTGGGATACTAGCTTGAGTATGCTGAGGGGCTACTTACAGAACAGGGATGATTCAAAAGCGCCTGCAACACCAGAAGACCACCCTAGCATGGGAGGTGGCTCCCAGAAGCTGGAACCTGGAGCTCATTGTATGACTGACAGGAAACTGGGCAGGTTGGAGAGTGTCTCTTGCAGGCAGCTCAGCTGGTATCTGCTTTCTTAGCAGTCCTTATTGCTTAGTGGGGAAAGGCCTAGTGCATTTGGTCAGATTCAGGGATTCCCTGATCTCTAGTGCTGGAAGCCTTGCTCCAGATGGGTTTGATGACCTGGGATGGATGTGTGAAGTCAGCGCCAAGAAGAGACTGTGACTGCCTGTTTTTCAAGCAAGTGGCCCCGGATAGCCTGGGTTGTCTTTATTAATACAGTTTCAATAGTTTGCACGAACAGTTTTACAGTCAGTTTTTACTTCCTAAGCTTCTAAGAATGGTTACAATTGCCAGTTTGTTCCTTGCTTCTTTCCCCTTCCGTCTCCCAACTCTCCCACCAGTAGCCATTACCTTTTTGATCTTTATCTCTATAGTCAGAAGCATAAGCAGTTTTGCAAGCTACAAAGAAACTTTTCTGACTAGGCACGCCTAAAGGTAGAACAGTGTGCCCAACTGGCAGCACATGGGGTTACAGCGTCATGCTGGGCAAGAGATAGTTTTGTCTCTTGTAGTTAATATTTACATCTGGTAGTGTCTGGAGTCTCATGATCGACTCACCAGCCAAGCTGAAACAATTCATTCTACATTTTGTACTGCTCTATCTCCTCTGGGGATGTACCAGGTTTTTCCATTTATCCTATAGGCAACATAACTTGGAAACTTACTCTTAATAGTCAGCACCATCTATCTTACATTTGTCTCTCTTAACTTCTTAGGATATTGACAGTTATTAGAAATGAGGGAATGGTGGGTTTCTATAATTTGACTTCATTCCCTGTTTCTAGAATGTTCCCATTAACTCTTGATACCATCTATTTAATAACATTTCTTTAAAACTCGTATGGTTAAAATCATTCTTTCCAGAAGTTATGCAAATATGTAATATTAAACTTTATGACCTAGCGTGTCTCATTCAGGCCAGCAGTGTGGCTAACATAGTGAAAGCAAGGAGAGCATGTAGCACACACACTCACACACTCATAAGTCGCGCCCAGAATCATGCAGTGAACTGTCCATAGGTTCTTGCCAACTAGGTTAGGATCTCCAGGGTCTGCTATTTTCAGGCCTTGCCCCCTGAAGAAGTCACAGGGCTCCTGCCACTCTAGAGTTGTTCACTTCCTGAGTCTTAATGAGGTTCCCCTCAGAATGTTCTGAGTCTTTAGAACTTACTGAGTTCTACACAACACAAGCATGTGGAAGTCAGAGAACAACTTGTAAGAACTGGTTCTTTCATTCTACCACGTGGGTCCTGGGGATCAAACTCAGGTGTAGACCATGTTGGGCACCAGATAATGTGGGGATAACAAGGCAACTCCACGTAGTTAAAAAGGAGGTTTATTTTTGAGTAACTTACAGCCAGTAAAGGGGTTGGTTACAGGATCCGGGAGAGGTGAGGTGTAGTCCAGCGGGGTTCTCTGGAGAACTCTGACTGGTCTGCCATCCAGCATCCAGGATCACCAGGAACCAAGAGAGTTGGCATATCCGGATCTCGAGTCTTAAGGGCTCCTGTCTTGGCCCCGCCCCAAGGGCGTGTCATAGGTAGGCATGGCAGTTACCAGAAGCCTCACTAGGGGTAGTACTTCCAGGTCAAAGCTGGAACAGCTACCCACTACTCTCAGGTTTTCAGGCTTGGCAGCATGTGCCCTCAAACACATTCTTAATTTTAAAAAAAAACCCTTTATTTTATGTATAGCAAAACAATTTATATTATCATTTAGCAGGATGTTTTCAAGGTTCATTTTTGTTATAGTGTGCATAGCATTTCATTTATAACTATCAACTAATGGTCATTTGTGTTTTCTTTCTTGAGTACTGTGAATGATGCTGCTGTTATTGTGTATGTACAAGTGTTGGCATGAACCTGTATTTTAAGGTTGGGTATGAATTGTATGTATGAGTGGAATTGCTGGTCTTCTGGGAACTCTTAGCTTTTGGAGGAACTGTTGAACCCTATCCCAAAGCCATTGTTCCATCTTACATTTTTTTTTTCAGCAATTTGCAAGGCCCCCTTTTCTCAGAGTAAGTTGATACTGACACAATAATGGGAAATGATGACTAGCCAGGCTAGCAGTGCCAGCCTGTGGAGTCTGTTTTGCTGGGTTCAAATTGAAAGTTCCTTGTGATGGAGAACACAGAAATGCAATTTGAACTTAAGGGTTAGCATCTGTCTTTTTATGCTTCTTATTCTAGAAAAAGATATTTTTTCCTGTTATTTTTAGCATTTTATCCATGTGTCTGCTCTTTTGAGTTTTTGCCTTCTTGACTTCCTGGGTGTTACACCGCCACTTCAACATTGTCCTCAGTTACTTGCATATTTCCTTTGGAATGATGACCTTTTGTCACTCATGGGGAGTGGTGCTGGAGAGGATCTGTCTTCTGTTTATGCAGGCCGTAGCCACAGAAGAGACTCATCAGGTTGACTGTGGCCCAGTGGAGACACACCCCTTATCTGTAGGTTTGTTCTCTGCCATTGATGGTGGCCTAGTGTTATCTCCCTCTGACCTTCTCTACCCTCACCCATGATGGGCCTTGTTCTAAGGCTTGGTAGAGTGACTCAGGATTGAGGTGTGGCCCAGCAGCCTGGTTTTCCGTCTCATTGGGGCAGTCTGTGTCCACACATTCAGTTATTTATCCCCTCAAGGCACAGCCCAAGGTGACTCTACAGACATGAAAGAACCTGTCTTGAGTCCCAGAGGGTACTTACATAGAAGTTTGACCTGGAATCTTACTATGCTAAGAATTGTTGAGGGAGCAAGGTGTAGTTGTGTACACCTATAACCCCAGGACTTAGAGGTAAAGGATAGCAGGGGTTTCAGGGCCAGACTGGTCTGCATAGGAAGGTCCAGGCCATCCAGGGCTGCACAGTGAGACCCTGCCTCAAAACCAAATAGTCACTGAAGGAACCTTCCTAAAAGGAGATCAGTTAGCTATGGGAAGAGAGAGCAAGATGGCTGTTTTATTATACAATATTTGAAGAGTTGTTCAAATAAACTTGACAGAGGCCCACATTTTGATATGTTCTAGCCCTGCCACTGAATAGCTGTTTTTTCCATCTACATTCCTTTCAGCCTAAAATAATTCTGTCTTCAGAAACATAACATTCAGTTCCTGTACTGATGAGATCTGGATTCTTGAGCAGATTGAGTAGCAGCATGGTAGCTTTTTGAGTTGAGCCATCAGTGAATTGAAATTGTAACAACTGTTTATTATACTCAGTTCTGAATGAGTTATTACCAAGCCTTTCCTTGGTCCCATATTATCACTAGTTTATAGGCTAATTTGTTTTTTAGTAGGATTTCCTTAAATTCTATTGGATGTTTCATTACTAGAATGTTTAAAATGGCTGATTGTTAGACTCTTCAGGGAAACTAAAGCCTTAATTACACCTAATATTTTTATTTTAGTTGATTCTTTAGATGAGTTCAAAAGCAACTTATTTTAAAGGAATGATTTTTTTTTATATAACTAGATTTCTTGCAAATTTAGAATTTTTTGGCCACATTTTACTGTTATTACTTTAACCTAGGTTGTAGAACAGCATAAGTGTTGTTAACTACTTTCACATTGAATAGCATGATGATGTTGTATCTTAGTACCCTCACAATTAATAGCATGATGACACATAGTATCTTAGTGCATTCCCCTGTTTCTTATGGTTGTCTTTACCTAGTATTGATTTATGTATTTTTTATTCTCCTGGCACTTTTCACAGTGCTCATCAAGCCCTGCCATGTTGGAAGCAGAGAGTTCCCGAGTTTGAGCCTTTTCCATGTGACTGTCCCTAGTGAGTAAATAAATGTTGATCAGATTGTAGACATGACATTTAGTTCTAGGTGCCAGTTTTCAGTGGCTGTATTGACAAATTAGGCTTCAGCTGTGGAATTAAAAGATGGAGAGAGAGAGAGAGAGAGAGAGAGACAGACAGACAGACAGACAGACAGACAGACAGACAGACAGAGTGCAGCGCCACTAGTCGCCCAGCCCTGGAACTCTGGTGCTGCACCACATCTGGTGTTGCACATGTGTTCTTATATATACATTTTTAATTGAGTTATGTTTTTAGCTTTGTCATCTGTCACTATTGTTATAAAGGGATATTGGTAGGCTATAGGGTCTCTGAGTATCATAGAAAATGCTTTTTATTTTATTGATCACATTGATTTTCTTAAAAAATACACCTCTGCTAAGTCTTCAAAATGGAGCTCACAAATAGCTCTGATAGGAGTAGCAATTGAAAACTGCTGGTTTACTGAGAGGTTATTTCAGGAAGATCTATAAATGAAATAGTATGGACATTCAGTTAGTGCCTTTGATATTCAAGAGTAGGAAGTGGGGGGAACTACAGCCATTTTTGAAAATTGTGTTTTCAGAGGCAGTTACTAATTGGATTGTGAAGTACTGTATTAGTGCTTTAAATGGCACCACAATTCATTGCAGTTCTGACCAGAGATAATATATGTGCAGGTAAAATGAAATCCATCTTCATGAAGAGCGAATGGTTATACAAAATGGTTCAATCTGATTTTAAAATAAAGCAGTAAGTGAAAGCAGTAAGAGTTCAAAAAATACTTAGGGCCCCAGGAAAGAAGATTTAGTGCATTTAGCTTTCAGTTTCTCCCTGTAGAGGAATACCTTTAAATTGATGCAAGTTATCAAGCCATTAGATTAATAAAGCAAAGGAAGATTCCTATTTTCTCTTTGATAAGGATCCTGACTTCAGGGACAGAGAGCTCTCTTTCAGGGCAACTTCCTTCTTAAGTGGTAAGGCTATGTCTAAACCTTTGGTTCTCTTCCTAAATCAGTGGAAAAAAATCCGTTTTCTGCAATGAGCCTGAGCTCAGCGTGAGTGCTATTAAAGGCTTAAGACGATGGCTAGGCATGGTGGTGGATGCTTGTAATCCCAGTGTTTGGTGTTGGGGGATGGAGGCTGGAAGATAGAGTTCAAGGCCAGCTTTGGCTACGTGGCACATGTGGCCAGTCTGGGCTACTTATAGCCCCATTAAAAAATTTTAAAGTTTTGACTTGATATGGTGAAAAAGATCACAAACTGGGAGACGTTGCCTAGTGACAAGGATACAAGTTTTATAGACCTCTTTATAATTCTTTATTATTTTCCATCCAAAGAGCTTGAAACATTATTATGATGGATCAGTTTACCTTCCCTGAGCACCTATGTATCACAGGCTCTTAGTATTAAAGAATGTGAGAAATATTTTCAAGTTCTTTGGAGAGTGAGAGAAATACTTGTCAACCTTAGAGAATAAACAGATTCGTCCCTTCCTTCATTTTGTGTCTCTGCTAAAAATGATATTGATCTTTCATGGGTGATCTTCAAATTCTAGCATGAATACTGTGTAATATAAATCATGAATTTTAATGTTGAAATAATGATTTTAAAAAATTTGGATATCACACCGGGCGTTGGTGGCGCACGCCTTTAATCCCAGCACTCGGGAGGCAGAGCCAGGCGGATCTCTGTGAGTTCAAGGCCAGCCTGGGCTACCAAGTGAGCTCCAGGAAAGGCGCAAAGCTACACAGAGAAACCCTGTCTCGAAAAACCAAAAAAAAAAAAAAAAAAAAAAAAAAAATTTGGATATCTGATGTGAATACCAAGCAGAGGATTTTCTCACTTTATGCCTGAACATTTCAATCATATTTCAAAATAAAAATATGACAAAGACTTTTCTGTTGAAAGTATCTAACATTTTTTCTTTTTTTTCACGTTTTTCTGAAAATATAGTAAGATTGACTGTGGAGCATTTTTTTTTTTTAAAGTGTGTGTGGCTTAGCCACCTAGCTGGGGCATGGAACCAATCCGTTCCTCCTACTCATTTGTGGCCTCTGCTTCTACACAGATTGTATGCTACATTCACAGAGCTCCTTGCCTTGTGTGCTTCTTGATAGAGTATGGGGTGGGAGGAAGGGTTGGGTGTCCACTGTCTCTGTTGCTAATTCACATTAATGTAAAGTTTCTGAATTACCTTACTTTAAGCAATTTTGCTTCTGTTAGACTTCATTGTATATGGGGGCTCTTTTTAGTCTTTAAATTACACTTTATTCAGAAGGCTGGTGTAGAAACTCTTCATGGTTTACTTGCTAAGTTTTGACTGATTTATATAACTAAATTATACTCTGTCTTCCATTACTGTTTTCCCTTTCAACAAACACTGATCACCTACAGCATGCATTGTTCTAAGAGTTAGGTGGGGAGCCATACTGAGTAAAAATGACTGAGTATGATAAATATAACCGTGGAGAAAGGTGCTAAGTAATTACTGTTAAGTATGATATCAGAGTCATTTGTAGAGTGCTACCAATACAGAGGAACTTATTTGTATATGAGGCAGGGAAAATTGGAAGCTAGGAATTGACTGTTAAGATGGAGGTGAGATTTAATACTTAATAAATATTTTGATGCTTAACAGGATTGTTCAGTCTGCATAAGTTTTGGGCATTGATTTTTTTCATTGCATTGTGGTAAATTTACAGTCATTCGGAGTTTGCAACATCATTTCCTATTTCTAAAGGATCTCTTATGATAAGTTTTGAGTGTTTGTCTTTGGAAGCTTAGAGGGAGATTCCATTGCTCACAGTCTCTCCTCTGTATTAACAAGTGTCTTTGTCTCTCTGCCTACCCCTGTTTTTAGAGAATCTGACCCAGTTACTGGACAGTCATCATGATTAAATTCTGTGACGCTTTGAATGTTTTCCTAAAGCTTTTGACTTTAATGTCAAAATGTTATTTAGTTTCCATTTTAAAAATCCTTATACTTGGTCCAGTGAGATAGCTCGGTGAATACAGGTACTTGCTGCCAAGACTGGCAGTCTGAGTTAGATTCCAGGGTCCCACATGTTAGAAGGAGAGAACTAGCACCCCATCTATGGCAGTTGCCCATCTCCTTCCCTATGAATTTGCCTTTTTTAGATAGTTTACATCATTGAAACCTTACAGCATTTATCCTTCTGTACCTAGTCTTTTTCATTTAGTGTGATTTTGGTCTTACACATGTACCCGCCAGCCAGAGGCTCATATGGACCTTTTCTGTAGATCTTGGTTTCTGTGCTCTTTTCTCTCAACTATGCTAGACTTCTGGGGAAAGGATCCAAGACCTATTCAGGAAACTGCTTCTGGGTGTTAAGCTGGTATGATGGGAATCTGAATGTTTCTTTTCCCTTTCTCCTTGTTGCCTGTCATGTAATGTTTGAAACCGTGGTATTGTGTCTATCCAGCTTTCTAGCAGTTTAAAGCATTAATGTAAATGTTACCCTTATTTCTTCTTGACCAGAAGCAGAATCTTCTCTCTCTGTCTGTCTTTGTCTCTCTCTTTCTCTCCCATCTCTCTTTTTCTTTTTGTGATACTGGTAGTTTCAGCCACATGTTGGGCAAAAATTCGATCTGTGATCTAATCCCTAGCCATTTCTTTTTTATTTTGAAAAAGGGTCTTGCCAAATTGCTTAGACAACTGCCTCAGACTGGCAGTCCTCTGGCTTCAGCCTCTTGTGTAGCTGTGATTATAGGCATATGCTATCAGGTGCTTCTAAAAATGAGTTAGACTAGCAAATACTCAGATCTTTGCCTTTTCCTTACTCACTAATATGTCTTTGGTAGAACTGAATTATTGTCCCAGTTATAAGTTGTACAACTGGTAGGCTCTAAGTGTTGATTTAGTACAGGAAAAACAAGATGACCACACATCATTGATTAAGTCTGCCTGCAAATGATGTGTAGGAGATTATTTTTCCTCTGTGGTGTCACATTTGACCTGCTTCTGCTGACTAGAGTGCCTATATAGGCATTAGGGAAACATTGGTGGGTGTAATTTAACAGCACTGCATTTGGTGAAATACCAAGTCCTATAATAATAGATTTATTGTTTTTTATACTTCCAAATATAAAAGAATTTTCCAGAATCTTCTTTTGCTATTATGTTGAAATACATGTTTGAGTAGTGTTAACAATTGTTAGTGGCCTTTAATGGCAGGAAGAATTATGTGCAGTCTGTATGTCCTCTGGAAACTATATAACTATATTGTAATATTTTTGTAATTATTTTTAGTTGTAGTTTAATAAATTAGTATATTATCCACAATTTACAAGTGCAGTTACATAAATCTCTTCTTTTTCTTCTCTTGTACTGAGTATGTGTAAATGTTATGAATAAGATTTGAGAGGAAATTTTATTTCATTTTAATGGGCTTATGCATATATTGAATAGCTGAATTGCAACTTTTAATTTCAGCTTGGAATAAAGAATTTGAAATAGTGAAATAAATCAGGGCACTTCAGGACAGTGATAGAAGGAACTAAACTATGTTCATTTTATTGAGTGATCATATTGTTTTATGGTAAAAACAGCCTGTTTTACTCTATATGACAATTATTTTGTAGTGAAGAAATATCTTGAAATTATAGGTCATTTTTCAATTTTATATGCATTTTGTCAGGCTAAAATAATCGCTGATTTGGACTTTCCGTGGGAAAAGAGGTGAAGATTATATTATTAACTTTGTAGGGAAGTGTTTTTAGGTCATTAATCAGATATATTGCTTAGAAGCAATAGAACATTATAAAAAAAGAGTTTAAATCCTGTAATATAAGCTCAGGCAAGAGATAAATACTTGTAAGGTGCTGGGTGTGGTAGTGCAACTCTGTCGTTCCTATGCGTGGGCATTGAAGGCAGGAGCATTGGGAATTTGAGGCTAGCTTGGGCTTTATGAAACCCTGTCAGCAAACAGACAGCCAAAGAAACCAAAACAAACAAACAAACAAACAAACAAACAGACAGACAGACATTCTGAAAATGAACTGCAAACTAAAACAAAACAAAAAGCTCCAGAGAAATAAGTTAATTGAAGGAAAAAAGTAAAACCTGTGTTGCATGATTCAGAGAACCAGAGAGGGTGTGCTGTGCAGTGGGCGCTGGCTGGATATGCTGGCAGCATGAGATGCAGAATGTGTTCAGAGCCTGGAAAGGGGTGGAGCTGGGAGTTTGTTTTTGGCTTAGGAGACAGTATCTGGAGATACTCATCATGCTCATACTGGGGCAACATATAAACTTCCCAGTGTTTTCCACAAAACACCACTCAGATGTAGGTCCTGCTCTGTTACACAGGTGTAGCTCAGATACTTCCGGAAATGGGAAAGCTAACTGAACTGGTTCTGTCTGGGTTTACTGTAGCTAAAACCCTAAAGAACTGTATCCTGATAAAGACTTTTGTTATTTCTCATATTGTCTGAAATGACTGTCTTACTCTGGCCAAAGTTTCTCCAGTCACTGAACTCTGTGCCACATGGTGTTAAGGACACTCTTCATATTTGTGCTCATTGGATCTTCACACGGATTTCACCAAGTCAGTCATACAAGTCTTCCCATTTTATGGACATTTGCCTGGCACAGCTAGACAAGCTACATACCAGAATCTCTTTATCCCTATTTTGTGCTGCCTTGTTTGAGTTTAAAGAGTTATCAATGGGTTGTTTGTTTGTGTTTGTTATCAATGGGTTGTTTAAGTTTGTTGTCAATGGGTTTTTTGTGTTTGTTGTCAATGGGTTGTGTTTGTTGTCAGTAGATTGTTTGTGTTTGTTGTCAGTGGGTTGTTTGTGTTTGTTGTCAATAGGTTGTTTGTGTTTGTTGTCAATGGGTTGTTTGTCTGTGTTTGTTGTCAATGAGTTGTTTGTGTTTGTTGTCAATGGGTTGTTTGTGTTTGTTGTCAATGGGTTGTTTGTGTTTGTTGTCAATAGGTTGTTGTTTGTGTTTGTTGTCAATGGGTTGTTTGTTTGTGTTTGTTGTCAATGGGTTGTTTGTCTGTGTTTGTTGTCAATGAGTTGTTTGTGTTTGTTGTCAATGAGTTGTTTGTGTTTGTTGTCAATGGGTTGTTTGTGTTTGTTGTCAATGGGTTGTTTGTGTTTGTTATTAGTGGGTTGTTTGTTTGTGTTTGTTGTCAATGGGTTGTTTGTGTTTGTTGTCAATATGTTGTTGTTTGTGTTTGTTGTCAGTGGGTTGTTTGTGTTTGTTGTCAATATGTTATTGTTTGTGTTTGTTGTCACTAGGTTGTTGTTTATGTTTGTTGTCAATTGTTGTTTGTGTTTGTTGTCAATAGGTTGTTTGTGTTTGTTGTCAATGGGTTGTTTGTTTTAGTGCTGGGGATTGAATCTAGGGCCTCATGAATGCCAGGTGAGCTCTTTACTACTAAGGTGTATCTCCTTGCCACCCCTCTAACTTTGTATTTTAAGGCAGAGTCTCACGAAGTTGCCCAGGCTGGGCTTAAATCACTCTGTAGCTCAGACAGGCCTTGACCTTTCAGTCCTCTCGCCTTGGCCCCTGGATAGCACGGATTACAGACCTGAGTCACAGGCCCCGTGTTTTCAGTGCTGTAAATAAACTGTTTCAACAACGTTACAGGTTATACAGAGCTTTAACAGTTAACAAGAAGCTTGTTCAATAATTTAAAAAAATTCCACTAGAGGTCAGTCTATCACCTGGGAATATAGATATTGTTGCTTTCTTGTCTTAAAAGTGAAATTTCTGTTTATTTAAGCAGTGTGTTATAGAAGAGACTAATGTGGATGAATAAATTTTGAATTACCAACATAATCAGAGAATCATTTTTCGTGTGTGGTGCTGGGGATCAGACTCAAAGCTTTACAAATGCTGGACAATCATTCTGCCACTTAGCTGTACCCAAAGACCTCAGAGTCATCTTTACAGAAGCAAAGCATGCATAGCTATTATGAGATCCAATATTGGCTCAATAGATTGTATTTGCAGAGTTCAATCAAGATACCCCAGTGAAATGACTTCTGGGATAGAAAGACTACTTATTGACCTTGATCTTTGTTTTCTATAAATCACTCACACATTAAATATTAAACTAGTTTTTCATTACTAGTATTTCAGTTTCCTTCCCTTGACTCGTTTAATTCAGTCAGAGCTGTAGGACATACCCAGAGGGTAATGAAGCAGTGAAATTATTTGGTACCCACTAAAAGATACTCATAATTTTAGGGCAACATGAATAATAAGCTTTTTTTTTTTATTTTTAAAAATAGCTTAGAGAATTTTATTTCTCATTACCCAGGTTTTAAAAATAACATGGTATTGGATTAAGAATTTAATAGTCTCTGGGTGGTGGTGGCACATGCCTTTAATCTCAGCACTCAGGAGGCAGAGCCAGGTGCATCTCTGTGAGTTCGAGGCCAGCTTGGTCTACAGAGCGAGATCCAGGACAGACACCGAAACAACACAGAGAAACCCTGTCTGGAAACAAACAAACAAACAATAACAACAGCAACAACAACAACAAAGAATTTAACAGTCTTTATTTAGAAGCAACATTTTGAGCCTACCTCTGTGCTTGTGTAAGCAGGGTCTTATTGTGGAGGAATTACACATAGTTATTTGTAGGGTCTAGTTGGTACAGAGTAATTACCCACTTGGCTCATGACGTTAGTGAGGTGTAAGTAATGGTTCTGGCTACTGTAGGTTAAATAAAGCCTGTTAGGCAGCCTTCAAACTAAGTGAAACAATCTGACTTGACTCCAGATTTGTCACACTGAAAATGAATGGCAGCATGCAGAAGAGGCCATAGCAAGGAGGGAAGCCACACACAGGAGGGTGGATTAGCACAGGTTCTAGTACTGGACAGACAGGGAGTCAAACCTAGTGCATGAGGAATGAGAATTGCAGACGGAGATCTGCAGAGCAGACAGAATGGTAGAGTTAGGGATAAACAAGGTGCCTCTAAAGCCAAGACGTCTCCAGAGGCAGTAGAGAACAAATGAAGAGGAAGGCAAGAGCCCGTGATTTTTCACGACTGCTCCTGGCTCTGTAACTGCTGTGTGCCAGGCCCTGTGCCAGGAGCTTTAGGGCACTCCCTTCTTATCCTTCCAGGAATCACATGGGATGCTAATCCCTTTTTACAGACAAGATAACTGGAGCTTAAAGAGCTTCAACAACTTACTAAAGTGCGATTTGAACCCAGGGCTTGTGATGCAGCTATGGAACTCTGCTTTCTGATGCAGAAGGCATCCATGCTCATCTCCTTTTCCTTTTGCTTCAGTTTTCCCCTCCTGTCTACAGTGCAAAGAGATCTGTCGGCTTACATCCGGTGTGAAATTAACCCCACAGGTAAACCTCAATTACAACAAAAGCTGAGGGTTATAACTCCCAGGGAGGCAGATTGGGGGTATTTTGTTAAAAATTGGAAGTTTCTCAACCTTTGCCTATGAATCACTGTGAAGACCTCCATTCTCTGATTAGATGGTGATGAGTGTCACTTCTCAGGACTTTGTTGTTTCCCTCTCCTGAAATCCACTAATTACCGTCCGAGGCGTCCCCTCTGTTGGCTTGGGTTTTCACAGATGGGCTCCTGGAGGGGCCTCTCAAGGACTTTGCAGAGTCTAATAAGCAGCACAGTGGGCCAGCCGACTGGAAGTTTAGGGAGCACGGGTTTGGGCTGTCGGTACGCCTTTGTCACTTTATTTTTACACCTGCAGGCAGCGTGCTTCTGAGACCTTTCCGTCTTTTAAAGATAGCTTTGATCCTAGATCTCTTTCTGCTTGGGATATGTTTTTGAAGAGGTGAGGACAGAATGTCAGCTTTCTTCTCCCAAAGGCACTGGTCGCTGAATTTCCCCTATAATCCAGTACTTTCATCATTCCCTCCATGTTGATGGTAACACTAGACCTGGAGAATAGCATTGATCTTTTGTTTTTTGACCCAAGTGACTGGTTAATGGTAAAAGGTCCATCATCAGCTGAGAATGCTTTTAATCAGGCTTCCTTTTTTGTGGTTGAGTGAAGGTCTGTCTACGGTCAATTCCAAAAGTCTTTTCCAAGTTTCTCTCACTTTTTTCTCCTGAAGTTGCTTGAAGGTGATATTCGAAGGAATACATCCGGTCACACAAGGCCAAGCAAACGGAAAGCTCTTCTCTTTAAATATCTTTTAATCTCTTGGATAAAACTTTGATTTGTTTTGACAAAATAGCACAGAATTCTTAACCTAGCAACATGAGGTAGCACCAGATCCCCAGGTGCCAGAACTTCTCAGCAGAGAAGGCTCAGCCGGAGCCTCAAGGCCAGAGTGCCTGCTCTCTTCCCGAAGGAGTTGGGGATGAAATTACTTATATCTGTTTTTAATCTGCAAGAGCCCAAAGTCTTCCTTTTTCCTCTTTGCTAATTCCTAGGAGAGAAGCAGTTACACATGAAATACCTCCACCCGATCTGTCATCTCACTTCCACCGCAACCCTCCTGCTCGCTTCCCAGTTGCCTCCGTACTAGCCTTCCTGCTTACCCAAACGCTTCCATTCTGCAGCTGAGGCCATATTACAAACGCAAATCTGATCGTACCACTTCTTACTCAGAACTGATTTCTCACTTTGCATTGCTCTTACAGTACAGCTCCCATCTTTAGCTCATGAGCCCTAAAGATCTTACCGAAAACCTTGTGTTTGTAGTACCTTTTCATAGTCCACATGGGAACTCTAACTTCCTCAGATCCACGCTCTTTCTATAAAACCATTCTTTCTTTTCTGAAGAAAATTTATCATTGTCCTTTGCATACCTGCTTAGATAGCTCTTTTTGAGAAATTCAAGTGTAATCATATCTTTAATTATTAGATTCATTGCATTACTATTACATACTTTTATATTTTTCCTTTTATTGTAAGTAGCTTTTTTTCCTCACTTTTTTTTTTTTTTTTTTTTAAAGAACAGTAGCATTTGGTTTTACCCTAGGACCCTGGGCTATCTAGTCTCAGATTCTTGGTTATCCAAGCAGTATTGGTATGGGTTCCATCTCCTGGAGTGGGCCTTAAGTCCAATCAGATATTGGTTGGTTACTCCCACAAGCTTTGTGCCACCATTACATTAGCATATCTTGCAGTCAAGACACAATTGTAGATAAGAGCTTGTGGCTGTGTTGGTGTTTACATTTCTCCTTAGTAGCATGCAGAATACCATCCTTTACCAAAGACATTAGCCCAAAGGGGTGAAGGCTCTGTATAGGCACCAGCTGGCCTTCTTCATGTTCAATGATTTGTATAGCTGTTGTTTTAAGCAATGGGGCCTTGCCTCAGTTTGTGAGAGCAACCAATACACTTGGAAACACCCTGAGTTGTTTGGGACCCCTGTGGCCAACAACTCAATTAGATGTAACGCAATCCTGGTACTGGAAGCTCCATGTGGTGACAAGAGCTGGCCAGTTGGGGCTCTTTCTACCCTGTTACTTATTTGATGATCTCATTTAGATCCCCTTCATCTGTATGTATATTTTACAAGCCTTCTACTGCATAGGCTTCCACACTACCCCTCCAATGGCCTTTACTTTCAGCTGTCTCTCTCTGTCTTCCCTCTTGTCCTCCTTTCCCCTCTCCTCTTGGTCCTCCCACTCCGTCACTCCTTCATCCATCCATAACTATTTGTTCTGTCTCCCGTTCTTAGGGCAGTCTATCTGCCACTCCACCTCCCACCCAGTCCCTTACTCTATACCTAACCTCTGTGGTTCTATGGATTGTAGCTTGGTTATTATTGACTTAGCAGCTAATATCCACATATAAGCAAATACATACCAAGTTTGTCTTTCTGGATCTGGGTTACCTCACTCAGAATGATTTTTTTTCTAGTTTCATCCATTTACCTGTAAATTTCATGATTTCATTTTTTTTTTTTTTGGTTTTTCAAGACAGGGTTTCTCTGTGTAGCTTTGTGCCTTTCCTGGAACTCACTTTGTAGACCAGGCTGGCCTTGAATTTACAGAGATCCGCCTGCCTCTGCCTCCTGAGTGCTGGGACTAAAGGCGTGTGCCGCCGCCGCCGCCGCCGCCACCACCGCCGCCGCCGCTGCCACCACCACCCGGCTCATTTTTTTTTTTTTTTTTTAATGGCATCTGGGCGGTGGTGGTGCACACCTTTTTAATCCCAGCACTCGGGAGGCAGAGCCAGATAAATCTCTGTGAGTTTGAGGCCAGCCTGGTTTACAAAGTGAGTTCCAGGATAGGCTCCAAAGCTACACAAAGAAACCCTGTCTCAAAATACAAGAAAAAAAATGGCTGAGTAATATTACATTGTGTAAATGTACCACATTTTAAAATCCATTTATCTGTTGAGGGACATCTAGTTTTGTTTTGTTTTTGTTTTCTTTCCTAGTTTCTGGCTATTATGAATAGAGCAGCAGTAAACATGGTTGAGCAAGTGTCTCTGTGGTAGGATAAAGTTTCTTTGAGTATATGCTCAAGAGTGGTATAGCTGTATCTTGAGGTAGATTGATTTCCATCTTCCTGAGGAACTGTCACATGGATTTCCATGGTGGCTGTACAAGTTTGCAGTTCCACCAGCAAAGGATGAGTGTTCCCCTTATTCCACATCCTTGACAGCATGAGCTATTATTTGTTTTATTGATCTTAGCCATTCTGATGGGTATAAGATGAAATCTCAAAGTAATTTTGAAATACATTTCTCTGATGACTAAGGCTGTTGAACATTTCTTTAAGTGTTTCTCAGCCATTTGAGTTTCTCTTTTGAGAATTCTCTGTTTAGATCTGTGCCCCATTTTTAACTTGGGTATTTGTATTTTGATATCTATTTTTGAGTTCTTTATATATTTTGGACACGAATCCTCTATCAGTGTGTAGTTGATAATCTTTTCCCATCCTGTAGGCTGCTGTTTTGTCCTATTGATGATGGTCTTTGCCTTACAGAAGCTTTTCAGTTTCATGAGGTCCCATTTATTAATTGTTGATCTTAGTGCCTGTGCTATTGGTGTTCTATTCAGAAAGTCTTTTCCTGTGATGGTGAGTTCAAGGCTACACCCCACTTTCTCTTTTATCAGGTCTACTGTATCCTGGTTTACGTTTAGGTCTTTGGTCCATTGGGGTTGAGTTTTGTGCAGGGTGGTAAGTATGGACCTATTTGGATTCTTCTACATTTAGCCATTCAGTTTGACCAGCACCATTTGTTCCATATGCCTTTATTGACAGAAAGTTCAGTATTTCTCTTCTGAGGACTTTCCTTCTGTGTACTGTGTAAGAACCTGGAGATGCTTAGAAGGGTTAATTTAAGCCTGTGTGCCATGTGGAGAGTGAACCAGGAACATGGTAAATTCAGTTTACATACCGGGGAAGGTTGCCGTTGTTGAAAAATGGTCCTAAAAACCCAAAGGGATACTTATGCACTGTTTCTGGTGACCTTTTCAAACTGTAGAATACACAGCTTGCATTCATATTCATGCAGATTTACATTAACATATTTAGTCATTTTCCCAATGCGTAACCTTGCATCATGGGGATTCCATTCTGAGCTAGAGTTCCTTTTCCTCATTACCAATTGGACGGGTTTAAACTCAGACTTGGTGAGAACTCTGTGCCATTTGTGCTTCTTCTTGCCAGAAACTACTGATCTGGGCCATGTCAAGTTTATCTGAATAGGTTTTACTAGCTTTGAATCCTAAGAATACTCCAAGAGGGCTAATGGTGCATCCCAAGAATGAATGTGTTTATTACTGGGTTGGACTCCCAGGAAAGGTCTTGTGACATTCAGAGACAGGGTCATTTCTCATTTTTCAGTCATTCACTCAAGGTGTGCAGGTCATTTAAATGACTCTTTACAAAATAAAGAAAATGAGCTCCAGGAACACTTTCCTCTCCTGGAACTGAGTAAAGAAGATCAGGGATTTTTTACTAATATCATCTCATCTTCACTTCTTGAGTGTTCTAATCTCTGCTTAAACTACCACCTTGCGTTCACTGTCCTGTTATCCTTGGGATCATTTGGGTCTAAGGACGTTCTGCATCCTCCATTGCAGCATAAGCTCAGAATATGGGGTCTAATCGCCATTGCTGCATGTTCAGTGCAGCTCAGAGTGCCTTGTGCATCGTTAGCATGCCAGGTGTATCTGATAGCCAGCAGTTTCTAAGTTTCATAGTAGATAATCTAAGAATTCAGAAGGTATTCAGAAAAGTAAAGGGATGCCCATCATATTTCCTGTTATGAAACTAATACAAAATCAGCAGATAGAATGAACATGTATTTTATTCTGTTTTAAAGCAAAAATAAACCATAAAACTAGGAAATAGCTCAGTTTAAACTATGCAATGGTTCATTAGAAGTCTGTAAAATGTGAGCCAGGTGGTGGTGGCCTTTAATCCCAGCACTCGGGAGGCAAAGGCAGGCAGGTCTCTGTGAGTTCGAGGCCAGCCTGGGCTACCGAGTGAGTTCCAGGAAAGGTGCAAAGCTACACAGAGAAACCCTGCCTCGAAAAACCAAAAAAAAGAAAAAAAGTCTGTAAAGTGTGGATTAAATCTATGGAGGAGGCTAAAAGCTGATGCTTCTTTAGATTGTAAACAGTGTAAATTTTACTAAAACCCAAGTGAGAAGACAGATTTTTTTTCATCCTGTGAGGTGTGAGAGTTGGGGAAGGCCCTGGGTAAAACTGGAAAAGCCTCAACAGAGTGGTGTAGTATCTCAGTAGTGATACTACTAGTGAGGCTAAGGGGCAGTATCTTTTTACACTTGTCTTCTAACCTTACGTAGAAGAGGAAGAAATAAGGAAACATGACAATGAACATTGTACAACTTGACCAGATTCAGATGAGCAGAAATGAAGGAACACAAAATTAACAAGCCAAAGTTCACTAACCTATTTATTATTCTAACCAAGAAGATGACATGCAGTTTAGAATATGAATTCTCCTGAACTGGAAGTGACACACATCTGCAATCTCAGCACCTCAGAGGTAGAGGCAGAATAAGCAGCAGCAGTTCAAGGTCATCCTTGGCTACGTAATGAATTTGAGGGCATTTTGGGACATATTAGACCCTGTCTCACAAAAACAAAAACCAAAACAAAAACACCAAGACAAACAACAACAACCAAACAAAACGAAAGTCTGAAAATATATCTTAGTTGGTAGAGTGCTTGCCTAGCATGCACAAAACTCTGGGTTTCATCTGCAGTACTTCATGAAACCAGGAATGATGGTGCATGCCTGTAATATTAACACTCAGGAGGTAGAGGCAAGAAATTCAAAGTCCATCTCAACTGTGTAGGAACGTGGAGGCCACTATAAGCTAGAGACCCTGTTTTTAAAGGAACCAAACAAAGCCTAATCAACCAAAAACAAAACAAAACAAAGGAAAAGAAAACCAACCAACAAACAACACCCCCAAACAAAACAAAACCCACAACCACCACCAAAATAATAGTAAAAATAGATTACAAATTATTTTAGAAAACACATTTCAGAAAAATATTTATTTAAAGAAATTGAAAAGAAATATAGTATTAAAAACTGGAATGAGGGAATCAGTAGGGAGGGGATGGAAGTGAAGGGTGAAGAAGAGAATGTGGGGAGGGACTTCGAACACTACAGGCCACTTGAAAAACCACATGGAAACCTACTACTGTAGACGCTTCCTGAAATACACACCTATCTGAAAGGAATCTAAAAGGAATCACCTAATAATAGGGAACCAACTAGGTATCTTATGCTACCAAGTAAAACCTCTAGTGTCAGAAATGGATTATGTCTCATTGAGTTGTTGGCCAAAGGGGCTCCATGGAAAACCCCAAACATCAAGGCACTGGTTACTCTCCACAACCTAAGGGTAAGGTCCTGAAGACAACACTTACGTATGTCATTGAATACAGAGCAGTTGAGCTGGTGCCTAACTGGAAGCTTCATCCTTTCCAGTTCATGGTACTGGAAGGTACATGCAAGGTGCTGGAGGATAATTATCAATGTCTTCTAGTTATAAACCCTGTGACTACAACAGTGACCTGTCTGCAAGATATACTGGTGCAACAGTAGCACAAAGGTTATGGGAGTGAGCAACTACTTTTTAATTGGATTTAAGGCCTTCTCCATGAGATGGAACCCATACCTGACACTATTAAAGTGGCTAAGAACTTGAGACTAGATAGGTCATGGGCCTAGGGGAAAACTTAATACTATTATTCTGCTTAAGAACCATAGGAATAAAATGACTCCTAATAGCATATTGCTATACCCATAGATCAGTGAGTGTCTTGCTCAGTCTTCATCAGAAAAGCTTCTTGTAGTAAATGGGAACTAACACAGAGACCCACAACTGGACAGTGTGCAGAGAGTGAGAGACTATGGAACACTCAGTGTTCCATCAAAGCCATCATCAAAGTTCTCGCCTCAGGGCTCAGGGATCTGTGAAGAAGAGGAGATGGAAAGACTGTAAGAGCCAGATGTGATGGATGGCTACAAGGAAACAGTGTTTTCCAGACACAACAGGACTGCTGCACATATGAACTCACAGAGACTGTGGCAACATGTAGAAGTTCAAACTAGATGGGATCCCACTAATGAGGGGGGAAATGGACATGGGCTCCCAAACCTAACCAAGTAGTGATCTGCAATTGATACCTGCTGGCAAAGGAAAAAAAAAATCTCCAATGGAGTCTCTCTGGGTACATTTACCACAAATCAGGGCAGGCCCTATGCGCATGAGCAGTTGGCCAACACAAAATAAACTCAATGGTATTTTTGTAGACTTTCTGCCTCATTTTTCTTTGGATATTTTTGATCTTATTGGTCTTTTGATTGTTTATTTTGATTTCTGTTTTTCTGTGTGGGGGCTGTGTGTGTGTGTGTGTGTGTGTGTGTGTTTATTTATTTTTAAGAGCAAGCATAAAGTTGGGTGGGTAGGGAGATGGGAGGGATCTGAGAGGAAATGGAAAGATGAAAAACATGATCAAAATTTACTGTATGAAAAACCTTTCAAAAAAAAACCAACAAAACTGGAATCAAGGATAGCAAGGTGGTGAGAATCATGGGATGTGAGAGTTCAGAGCTTTGGAAGCCATATTCCATGCATCATGGAGGCAGATAGTCTGTTTGCAGTAGTGAGGTCCAAATCAGTACAACAGTGCAGAAGTAAGAGATTAAATGCTCTTACTTGAGGTGATCTTCAAGTTTGAACTTCTCATTGCCCCCAAGGCCCAGCTGCTCTTTGTGCATTTTCTAGAGTCATATGAAACACTCAGGTGTCCTTCCAATAAAGTCTTTAACATAAGTTCAAATTAGGCTTCTGCTATGGATGTAAACTAAGAGTTCTACTTAATACCACATAGATAAAGACAGGCAGAAAAAATGCAATGCAAGTGTTATGGAACCCATACCTGACACTGCTAAAGTGGCCAAGAACAGAGAGAGCACAACAAGTGGATAGCAAGCCTTTGGATACATGATGGAGGAAAAAAATCTTCAGAAATGAAAGAAATAGTGTTCCAGCCAAAAGGACAGACAGCTCTAGAAAAACTGCATATTGGAGTAAAGTAAACTGCAAGATTAAAGAATCTTGTAGGTATGCACGCAGAAAAATCGAGGAAAATCAGACTGGCTTTACATATCATGCTAACAAAGTCAGGAGTCAATGAAGTAGTGTCTCCAGTGTTTCTCTCTCCCCTTCTCTCTCTCTCTCTTTCTCTCTCTCTCTGTCTCTCTCTGCCTGTCTCTCTGTCTGTCTGTCTCTCTGTCTTTCTGTCTCTGTCTTTCTCTGTGTTTATGAGTGTTGAGGTAGAGGTGTATGGGCAGGGAGTATGTCCCACAGATTTGGGGACAATGCACAAAAGTAGCAAGCAGTGTTCCTAAGCATTCAAAGACTATACTCTCTAAAAAACCACCTTCGTAAATGAAATGCATGGTCTAAGAAGAGACACTTGGAAATGGAGAAGCAGAAGTATGAAAGGACTGTCAGGGCATCTGGAGTCTTTAGATGTTGACTAACTCAAGTATAACTAACTACCCCTAGTGAAAACAGGAAAATGTAAAAGCTCTAAAATTAATAGTACAACAGATAAAAAGTGGGGGAAACAGAACAGAGATTTGGTTATGGTGAATTTTTCATTTACAGTACTGGAATTTGTAGATACAGCCCAAGGATGATGAATTTGCTTGTGTGGAAGTCATGACTTGGCCTCAGACCAAGCTGTGAATACTGTGAGGCATGTGTAGTTACAGAATCTACATCCTGTAGGTTGTCGGGAGGATTTGATGCAGAAATGTATGTGAGGTGCTTAGAACTGTGCCCACAGTAACCAGTCAATAACAAGTTATTGCTTAGTATTGTCATTTTAAGAGTAAAACATGAATTGATAGTTTTGTAATCTTGGGACAGAGAAGACCGTTGTAAACATAACACTAAACCCAATAAGGAAGAAATAGAGGGAAAGATTAATAATTTGAGTTCACAAAAATGAAAAGCTTTTATATGGTAAAATCACCATGATAAAAATCAATGAGCAAGTACTCGAGAGGGGAAGAACAGTTGCAATGTATTTGACAGAATAGCAATTGGAATCATTAATACTGAAGGATCACTGATAAGTTGACAAGAAGATGAGCAAAAATCAATGTGAACAGATGTTTTACAGAAAATAAGTTAAAAAAAGTAGTCTCACTTATAATGAAGGAGATATCTCACTTATAATGAAGGAGATAGAAATTTAAGAAGGGAAAAATTAGGAAGGTGCTATTTTTCATTCCTCACATTGATAAATATGAACATGCTTGGGTATATCTAATGGTGCTGTGAAAGAGGCACTTGTATTCATTCTTTCTTTCTATTTATTAAATGGAGATGGGGTTGAACCTAGGGCCTCATGTATGCTAGGCAAGTACTCTACTGATGACCTGTAGCCCCAGAACTCTCCCTTTTATTTTGAGGCAGGGTAATCAGTAAGTTACCCGGGCTGGCCTTGAGTTCACTCTGTCTCAGACTCCCAAGTGGCTGGTATACATGCCTAGGCCACCGGCCATGGCTTCATATCATTTGCTGAGGGCAATTTTGAATTTGCCAAAATTGTGAATGCTTATTTTTTTAATCTCTGCAATTCTACTGCTAAGAATTTTCCAAATACATCCATCCTAATATACAAAGATGTAGGTGAAGGATTATTAATAACAGAAGCAAATTGGAAACAATTTACTTGACAATTGAGATGACTTGTTAGAGGTCTTGTACAGCCTTAATGAGTAGATTCAATACATCAGTCTATATACTTTAAAGATGTGCTGACCTCAGAATGGAAACCAGGATCTATGTTACACTGGGGATGAGGTTTTGCTTTTGTTTCCACAGAAGATAAGCTGTGGATTCCATCAAAATTGATAAAGGTTCGATTTGAACAAGAGAGACCTCTTAATTAGAAGAGATGATAGTTCATCGACCAGCATGACCATCCAATTTAAATTAACTTATACCACTAACAAATGCTTTTCATTTAATCAGATATAACTTACCAAAAGGGAACCTCCCCAAAGTTAGTCTTGGAGAAAGATTTTTGTTTACATCTTTCAGGAGAATGAAGGCTAAGGAATCTGAAGAACAATGGACAAATAAGACATCTGAAGAAAAAGGAAAGATCATCTAGAAAAAATGTCCCAAGAAAAGGAGTAAATTGGTCTATTGGTATATTACATATAAAATTTCATAAGTCTTCCTAAATGTTTGTTTCTGCTCTTCTCTACAGACACTTAACACAAATGGTCTTTATGTTGTCCCAGTTCAATTAAAAATTAAAGCTGGCTTTGGAGTTGGAGAATGGCTCTCACCTTCTCTAAACCCAAGCATGTTTGTTAAAAGGAAAATGCAAATCTCTGTATTATGTCAGAAGAAAGAGCCATCTGATATGGGAAGAAAACCAAAATTAAGGGACTATTCTATTGCCACTAATCTCAATTCTTTGGTTCTATTTTGATTCTTTAAACTTTTCTTAAGGTATGAATTTTATATCAAAATTTATTAGATTAATATATATGTATTTTAAACTTTTGTTTGATACTAATGGTTATATAGAGTACTAACTAATTGTAGAAAAAAGGCTCCATTTACATGTCTATATACATTTTTGTATTGGAGTCTCTATCAGTTTTCTGCAGGAAATCATGACCAGGCCTAACAGTGAATTTGAAATCTCCAGAAAGATAATGGGGCCCCGCAATGATGAATTCACATGGACAATAATAATACCACTAAGCTGACAAACATCGCCCAAAAATCAGCTTTGGACTACAAACTGCTCAGGATAATTTCGAGATGGTTAACTGAGATGATCCAGTTTTGAAGACTATTCGAGCGAGGACTTGAGATAAGCCCTGAACTTTTGCATTATGCAGAGACTGGACAACAAATGATACAGCTACGTTTCCCAGGACTTGACTTTTAACCCAAAATTTTTCTTTTCAGGATCCCCTAAAGATGCCTTCACCCACAAACAGCAGGAAGCAATTTTAAAAACACAATGCCTACATTCCCAAGAGGTGGGATGGGTGGATTTTGGTCTTTCAATAGGTTTTGGGTTTGGGATAATTGTCATTGTTTAGGATGGTTGGTTACAAGTTATTATTGTTAATGATCAGGAAAAAGACTAAACAAAGGAGATTAGATTTAAGGTTCTTGTTTGAAAAAAAGGAAAAGAAAAAAGAGGATATAGACAATAGATTATTGAATCTACTCAAAAAATATAGAAATGATAGAATAAAGGCTAGATTATTTAATCTACTCTGGAAAGAAAAAAGAGAGGGTATAGACATGATAAAAAGGTAGATTATTGAATCTATTTTTAAAAGGCAACTACTGGTTTTAATATTTTACATTGGATTGGATTTTTGCATATTGTATACAAATTATATATTAATACATATTTGAAATTGATTTTGTTAGAAAATACTGTACACATATTTCTAATCTTGTTCAAGATATTGTATCTATACAGTTCACTTAACAATGTAATACAATTAGCTAATCCTTGAATGTTATTATTACCAACTATTAGGATATAAAGAAATGAAAGTTAGTAGTTAGACATTAAAATCAAACTTATAGTCATACTAGATATGTTTTCAAGGTCAAGCAGAGATATATTTTAAATAGACAGGTCATCTTCAAACCCTTCAGAGATCTACAGAATATGTCATTTAAAATGTTTTAATAACATAGATTTTTTTTTCTTTTTTTAATGACTATGAGACATGTCTGCTCCTGGCAGCACAAATATACTTCAGAGAAGATATAAGTGTAGCTGGAGTTTTTCTGGTCCTGCCTTGCCCACAGTCAGGACAAATCTCTCTCACCCACCAGTCCCACAGCTGCTCAGATCCAACCAAGTAAACACACAGAGACTTATATTGCTTACAAACTGTATGGCCGTGGCAGGCTTCTTGCTATCTACTTCTTCTATCTTAAATTAACCCATTTCTATTAATCTATACTTTGCCACATGGCTCGTGGCTTACCAGTACCTTACATCTCCCTTGTCATGGTGGCAGCTGGCAATGTCTCTCTGCCTCAGCCTTCTACTCTACTCTCAGAATTCTCCTCTCCTTGTCCTGCCTATACTTCCTGTCTGGCTACTGGCCAATCAGTGTTTTATTTATTAACCAATCAGAGCAACACATTTAACATACAGAACATCCCACAGCATATGAGCATTGAAGAAAATGCATATGGAGTTAACTTTCATTGTGGCAAAAATTAGCCACTGGGCAACAAAGTGCCCTCTCATCAACTGCTGACAGTATGCTATCCAAAATGGACAAACAGGACACAAAACAAAAGACTACCGATCCTTGCCAAGACAAGTGTGGTTGTATCTTTGGCAACAGGTGTCTTCTGAGGCCAGGACAATATGGCACCATTGCTGAAGTGGCTTTGCAATCTGTAAAAGGTACAGTGCCCCTTTCCTTCGAAGGCAGATGAACAGGCAGTGGGCTGATGGCTTCTGGTGTACAGTTGAACAGTAGCTGAGACAGTTATTCTTGAAGGAATAACGAGGCTGATGGAGTCTAACCTCTCAGTGGTAGACTGGCATTTAGTAAAGAAGATGAAGCTACCCATAAGCCAAGAAGAATGGGAAGCTGAATTCCAAAACATCAGCAATTTCCAGAATTTAAAATCGTGAATCATGACAGGATACTGGCAGAATTCAAGTTATCTGGTACGTGGAATACTTGCACCGAATGTGAAGTTGAGTTGTGGGTCTTTCATACATCCTACTTCACAAATGAGTCTGTCAGATATGCTAAGCCTGTAGGCCGAAGATGATGCCCCAACATGTAGAGAAACCTTGGGTGACTGTCCAGGCAGCTGGCCATTTCTGTCATAACTCATTTTTTAGAAGTCACTTGTTTGCACTTCCTGTTTTACTAGGTAATATTTTTTCCTTCTTGGGTCTCTGAGGAGGTTGAAGATTAGATAGTTGTAGTAACAATTTTCCTTGTTAAGAAATTCAGAAAAGAAACGAAGAGGTGTTAAGTGTATAAGTTTGAAAGACATCATAAGATAGTTTTCTATTGGTAATGTAAGTTAGGATAGAAAGTGAATTAGGTACATTTTGGACTCACCAAAATAGGATAGATAATGGAATATTTTCCCTGAATTTGTCAAATGCAAATGGACTAGACATTGTTGATGTTTATATTGCTTGTATATATTGTATATAGTTATTGTACTTATTGTATATAGTTTTTCTTATATTAGTTATAACTTTTTAAAATTATTTTTTATTAGACAAAAAAGGGGAAATGTGGTGATATTTTATTTGTATGTTAATAAATAAAGTTAGCCTGGAGATCAGAGGAAATAGCAAGCCATTTTAAGTAAACAAAGAAGTTAGGCAGTGGTAGTACATGCTCTTAATCCTATCACTTAGCAGGCAGGATCTCTGTGTGTTCAAGGCCACACTAGGGAACAGAGCCAAGCGTGGTCTTTAATCCCAGTACCAACAATAGAGACCTAGAAGTCTGTACAGACAGATAGACAGAAAGTGACAGAGCTGTGTAGGAAGAGGAAGTGAGGTAGCTGGGCTAGGAGAGCCAATGAGAGGGCAGGAAAGCAAGGAATATAAAGCCTGGGTAGACAGGAAGTCATGCCATTTGGAAGCTGCAGAGTTGGTGAGGTAAGGTTAGCTGTGGCTTTCCTTATTTCTCTGATCTAAGGCTTTCACCCCTATATTTGGCTTCATGTTTTTTTATTTAATAAGACCCATTAGAAATTTGTCTACACCTTAAAACATGTGTAAATATATTCAGTAGGTCCTCTGTACTTGTGTCTTCTATATCTGAGAATCCTGTATCTATTAATTTAACCATATGGAATGTACTTGAGAAAAAGTCACATTTGTAATGACTACATGAAGACTTTCCTTATTCCCTAAACAACACAGTGTAACAACCATTTCTATAGTATTATATTGTGTTGGGTGTTACAAATAGCCTGTAGAGAATCCAAAGTATATTGGAGGATACAAATATTGCATAATTTTCTATAAGAGACTTGAGCATCCACAGATTTTTGTTATAGGGTATTCCTCATGGATACTGAGGGATGATTGTATACTGATAATAGTAAGATAGTTAGTCTTTAATGTCTAAGAGAAAAGTTGCATCAGATTAGGTAAAATATGGACTTATCCTCTAAAAATAATACACAATTTATAAATTTGTATATGTCTAGAACATTTCTAGAATGTTATAGGAGCACCAGAGAAAGCAGGTCCCTGAGGTATGAAAAGGAATGGAGATGCTGTGGACTTTTATTTTCATTTGATATGCTCTGGACTTTCTCTCTCTCTCTCTCTCTCTCTCTCTCTCTCTCTCTCTCTCTCTCTCTCTCTCTCTATTTGTGTAAGTGTGTGTGTCCAGAGTGTGTGTCCATGTGCATGTACAGGCCAGAGCTTGATATCCTGTGTCTTTCTCAATCATTTCCCACCTTATGTTTTGAGACATGGTTCTTACTGAGTCTGAAGCTCACCAACTCACTCACCTAGGCTGGTTGGCCAGGGAGCTCTAGGGATCCATATGTCTCTGTCTTGTCAGCCCTGGGGTTTATAGACATGTGCTGCCACACTCAGCTTTTCTTTTATGTGGGTATTGGAGATCAAACTCAGGTCCTCATAGTTGCATGGTAAGCACTTTATCTACTGAGCCATCTTCTCAATCCTGAATATTCCAACTTTTATTATAGTAATTCTAATTTTATGGTAGTGCAAACCAAACAAAAATAGTGTTGCAATTGGTGGTGTCTATGCTGACTTTGAAAATGAAATTTACTACTTAGGAAACAAAATTATTTAAATATCAAAATGAGTCAATTGAGTAAGACCCTCCATTGTATGAAACACTCAAGTGAAAGCTCTCACTATGTGTGCTAACATCATACTTCATAATTCTGTCAACAGAGGTGCAGGCATGTCTCCTGGAGGTTAGCTATCCTAATTAAAACCAGATGAAGTGAGATCTAGTGAGCAGTATTTTTACTGCTTGGCCACTGTTGTGTTACCATGCCAGCAACTAGCACCAAGGTCAGGAAAAATCTATTGCTAAGGTATTTAGTTTGGCCTCGCTACTTGTTCGCTGTGTGCTTGGTTTATCATGACAGTGGTTGCTGAGAGTGTTGGAAATGTTTAACCAGGTGTGTTGGTGATGACACAGATAGCACCAGGGTAAGGTCAGTTTTCCTGAGAAGAAGCATTGATCGAATGATGTTTCCCTTTGATGTTTATACTTGTGTCTGTGTAATTGCCACAATCAAGGCAATGACCTTACGAAGAACATGCTTTCACACATGCAAATCTCAGCATTTTCCAGAATTTGCCCATATGATCTATATAAATCTAGGAATTTGACTTTTTTTTTCCATTTAGAAAGTCTGTTATTCTTCGAAGCCTGGTGATTCCATTCAGGATAGGACATCAGAATGAGGGAATAATTGCAGTATCTATTTGTAATCAGCAGTTTGAATCTGAGACACTTAAAACATTTTAAAAAATGGTGGCTTTGTTGGAATGCATCTGACATATTAGGAAACAATTTAAACATTAGATAAACTTTAGGTTTGCTTATATGCACTTTCTTCAGTGAGGAAATCCCAGCTGAACACACAATACTAGGCCTAGTAGAATCCAACAGCCTGAGAATACAACCCACACCTACAGGGACACATACAATATCTGCAAGGAGCCTCTGTTCACTGCACATTGTAAGCTATGTGCACTCCTTCTATTCTTTGATTTCAGATAGCTTGCTCTCCTTCTGGCACTTCACAATGAACTCACCCCACACCTGACATAAACATCATATCTTTTTCAAGGTAAAGTGCTGTATTTTTTGTTTGTTTCCTAACCTTTTAATATGCTTAAAGCTGTGGTATTATTTTATTCCGTTTCTATGTAGCATGTGTGCTTCCAACACTAGCTTGTATTCCTTCCTCTCTGCCTCCCCCATGAATCCTATGTATCTATTGTGTGATTTGTTTCAGAGTATACTGATTATTGGAACCAGATGTCTCTTTTCAGCAAAGCTGACTGTTTTTTTAAAACAAATTTCTGCTGGTCCTTTTCCCTTTTCAATTGAAGTTTATATATTAAACCTGATGTATAAAATCCAATCGCACAAACATCCTTAAATGAGTGATGGAAATTGCATTTTCCCTTTGGTGCAGGCACTCTGTTGTGCCAAGTTAGCTCAGCATTTCCAATTTTATACCAGGTTCTCTAGATCCCTACTGACAGCTGGTTTGGCCTTCCAAGTTCATGTGTACCAGCAAGTTGAGTGATTTTTGTAAATTACAATTTTGTGAAGGGCAGTACCTTGAGATAAGGCCTCAGAGGGCTCAAGTTGGACTTCTGTGACTTTAAGTACATTATGTTGCTAGTCTTCACCATGCTTACCACACGAGGAAAACCTTAGACCAGGTCTGTGTTCATGCTACATAGACAGAAGCACCGTGTGACGGAAACTGATTGCTTTGAACCATTTGTGGAAAAGCTGAGTCAGAGTCAGCTCTCACTCTTTCTCTCAGTGATGATTTAGGTTAAACAAAATGATCAGATTCAATGTTGAAGTTCTTTTTTTTTTTTTTTTTTTTTTTTTTTTTTTTTTTTTTTTGGTTTTTCAAGACAGGATTTCTCTGTGTAGCTTTGCGCCTTTCCTGGAATTCACTTGGTAGCCCAGGCTGGCCTCGAACTCACAGAGATCCGCCTGGCTCTGCCTCCTGAGTGAAGTTCTTATAGAGGTTCTCACACAGTATTCGCAGATCAAGGATCTACAAGTCTGTAATTGCTCTCTTTATAGCAAACCCACAATGCTCACTTTGTACTCCAGTCTGTTCCTTATTCTAACTCACGTAGTAGTTGTAATGTGAATTATCTCTGTTAAAACCTGGGTGATAGGAAAGCACACTATGACCCGGACGTTTGCTTTACTGTTTTCTTCGTAGACGCTCAGGCTTTCACTCTGATTTTAGCACGTAGGAATTTGGCTTGGAGTTGAAATGTAAGGTGTTTTTGAATTTTCTCTTAGAAATCAAGCATCTTCACCCAAGTACACACAGCAAAGAGGAGTATTATTTAGCCAGCAGCACATTTAGGAGAGATAACCTTAAAATCTCTTCTTCATTCACCCCCCTCAAGGATCTCACTATGTAGTCAAATCTGCCTCCACCTCATGGTTTTCCTCCATACCCAGCTGTTTAGTCACTGTTAGTAGAACAAATATTTATTAAGTACCTAATATATATATATCATTTTAGACTCTGGAGAACATCATGATGAGCAAAAATACAATCCTACCCTTTATAATCTAGCAAAGGACACAGACTTTAATTAATTAGTGACCAAATTATCTAATTACAAATTGTATAAGTGCTTTGAAGAGAAGTGCAAGCTTCTTTGAGAGAGAAACAGGGACTTGGTTTGGATAAGTGATTTAAAAGGCCTTTCTGAGGAAGTGACATTTAAGCTGAGACCTCCAGGATGAAGGGTTTACCGGAAGGGAAAGGGGGTGGAAGGATTTCCAGGCAGAGGCAAGAGGCTTTGTGATATCATTTTATAGTACTTATGACCTTTTTAGATGCTTATATAATTAGGTACTAGTCTATGAACGAGACAGTTTATAGAGCTGTGTTACTGAAAAGATGCATATAAATTACATTTTTATAAATGAATTCCTGAATTCCTGCAGGCTTAGATTATATTCACTGTGCTGTATCATCTACATTTGATTGATGTTCAGTTACTTCAATTACTGCTAGATTGATCTTTCTAAAGCACAACTTTGATGATGCTTTTTCCTGCTTAGAAATCTTTACCAGCTCCCCAATTACCCAATAAAATCCAGACTTCTCAGCTCCTGGTCAAGTCCTCCCAAATTGGTCCTGGTATCCATAGCCTGTTTCAGCTTTAATTACTCCTGTCTCAGCTGCAGGACTTTTGAATGAGGAGGGTTGCTTTCCCATGCCCGCCTTTGCTCAGAGCCCTTCCAGTTCACTGCCCTTCTAAGAATCTCCAAATCCTGCAGCTATTCCCAGGCCACCTCTGTTGTTGCTGTTCCATAGCCAGGCCTTCTCTCACCACTCAGCTAGAAAGCACATCTTGTCCCTCTCACTGTGCCATATTTTGCTTCTCAGCACTTTTAGGCACTTCTTCCAGCTTTTGGTAAACTGATAAATCATAATCTTATACATTTAAAGGATACAGTGTTTGTTCTGATAACAGTGTAGAATGGTTAAATAAAGCTAATAAAGAAATTCATCACCTTACTTATTTTTTTTCTGTGGTGGAACAATAAAATTTACTCTTATATTGAAGTCTACAATATGGTATTTACTACCTGTAGTCACTCTGATAGGCAATACCTCTCTAAACTTACTCTAGTCTGACAATGTGATGCACTTTGACCAACAGCTAATTCCCCAATAGCTTCTCACCCCACAACTTTTGTAACTATCACTTTATTTTCTACTTCTGTGAGTTGGACTTTTTCAGATTCACAATTTAGTAAGATTATGCAGGTTTTTAAAAAACAGTTTTTCATGTGTATATGTGTGCATGTGTTACATATGTGCACAGTGCATGTGGAGGGGAGGACAACTTTCACCAGTCAATTTTCTCCTCCTTACACAGGTTATCAGGCTTGATAGCAAGTGTCTTTATCTGCTGAACCATCTTGTTGGCCTTGAGAAATCAAGTTTTTATCTTTCTATGACTTGCTTATTTCTCTTAGCATAATGTCCTTCTAATATATCAATGTTGTAAATGAAAAAACTTGTTCAAAGCTTAAATAATATTCATATATTCATACACACACACACATACACCCCCACCATATATATATATATTCTCTGACTTGGGATGGCAGTTGAAAATATTGAGCATTGAAATGCATCTGATACAAACAGTTATCTTTGTTAGGGTTTCTATTGCTATGATAAAACTGCATGACTAAAAGTGACTTGGGGAGGAAAGGGTTTATTCCAGCTTACAACTCTGAGATCATAGTCTATCATCAAAGAAAGTCAAGGTAGGACCCAAAGCAGAGACCATGGAGTAGTACCACTTGCTGGCTTCCTCCTCATAGTTTTGTCAGTCCATTCTCTGGTACTTGGTACCCAGGGCCACCAGTCCAGGGATGGCACTACCCATAGTGAGTTGGGCCATACTACATCAATCATCAATCAAGAAAATGCCCATATTCTTTCCCACAGGCCAATTTGGTAGAGGCATTTTCTGAATTGAGGTTCCCTCTTTCCAAATGACTCTAGTTTGTGTCAAACTGACCTCAAACTAGTCAGGAAAGGGACTATCTGCATTCTACATTTTATCATGTATGTGTTTATGTGTGTGAGCACATGTGGGGGTGGATGCATGTGTGCATGTCAGAGGACAACCTTGGATGTCCATGCTCAGGTATCTTTTACCTGTTTGAGATGGGTTTCTCTTTGCAAACAAGGACACTTTGACTCATTCCTTTTCTATTTGTATCCACTTTATCTCCTTTACCTATCTTTTTTTTTATTTTTTAAATTTATTTATTAAATTTAATTTTACATATCAGCCATGGATTCCCTTGTTCTCTCCCCTCCCATCCCCTATCCCCACCTTCCCCCGAGCCCACCCCCCCATTCCCATCTCCTCTAGGGCAAAGACTCTCCCGAGGATTGAGTTCAATCTGGTAGATTCAGTTCAGGCAGGTCCAGTCCCCTCCTCCCAGGCTGAGCCAAGTGTCCCTGCATAAGCCCCAGGTTCCAAACTGCCAGTTCATGCACTGAGGACAGGACCCAGTCCCACTGTCTGGATGCCTCCCAAGCAGATCAAGCTAATCAACTGTCTTATTTATCCGGAGGGCCTGATCCAGTTGGGGGCTCCTCAGCTATTGGTTCATAGTTTATGTGTTTCCTTTCATTTGTATATTTGTCCCTGTGCTTTTTCCAACCTTGGTCTCAACAATTCTCACTCATACAAGCCCTCCTCTACTCTGGTGATGGGATGGCCAAACACCCTAATAGTCATGCCAGAAACCTCATCCAAGGACTGAGGAATCTGAATGCAGAGATCCACGGCTAGGCCCCCGGGTGGAGCTCCAGGAGTCCAATTAGCGAGAAAGAGAAGGGTTTAAATGAGCGAGAATTGTTGAAACCAAGGTTGGATAAAGCACAGGGACAAATAGCCAAATGAATAGAAACACAAGAACTATGAACCAAAGGCTGAGGGGCTCCCAACTGGATCAGGCCCTCTGAATAGATCTCTGAAGTATTCGAAGGCCACCTGGCCAAACATCCTAATTGTCATGCTAGAAACCCCATCCAATGACTGAAGGAACCGGATGCAGAGATCCACAGTCAGGCCCCAGGTGGAGCTCCAGGAGTCCTTTACCTATCTTATTGCTTTAGCTAAGACTTCAAGCACTATATTGAAGGAGAGTGCAGAGAGCAGATATCCTTAGCTTATTCATGATTTCAGTTGAAATACTTTGTGTTTTTCTTCATTTTCATGATGTTGACTGTGGACTTGCTGTATATTAGGTTGAAATATATACTCTATAGATCTAGGGCTTTTATCATGGAGGGATGTTGGATTTTGTCAAAAGCCTTTTCTGCAGCCAGTGAAATGATCATGTGGTTTCCAATCTTGAGTTTGTTTATGTTGTGGATTACATTTATTGATGTAGGTATATTGAGCCATCCCTGCATTCTGGAATAAAGTCAACTTAACCATGGTGGGTGATCTTTCTGATGTGTTCTTAAATTTGATTTACAAATATTTTATTGAGTGTGTGTGTGTGTGTGTGTGTGTGTGTGTGTGTGTGTGTGTGTGTGTTCATCAGAGAGATTGAACTATAATCTTCTTTTGTTGTTGGGTCTTTATCTGGTGTTAGTATCTGGTGTAGATGAATTTCTAAATAGTATTATTAAATAAGAAACACAGAGCCAAATACAGGGGTGCAAGCCATAGAGATCAGAGCAATAGTGGTAGCCACCAAACTAATCTTAGCTCACTACACTGCCATTGCTTCCCAAGAGATCCAAACCAGCTTCTTCCTGTCTAACCTGTGCCTTTATTGCCTTGCTGTTCTGCCTTCTCGTTGGCCCTAAGCTCAGCCACATCACTTCCTCGTCACTGCCTGTCTATACAGACCTCCAGGTCTCTATGGTTGGTACTGGGATTAAAGGCATGTGTCACCACGCTTGGCTGTGTCCTTGAACACACAGAGACTCTGCTTGCCATGTGATTGGAGTAAGGGAGTGTGCTACCACCACCATCTGACTTTTGTTTATGGCTGGCTATGACCTCTGATCTGCAGGCAAACTTTATTTATTAACATACAAATAAAATATCACCGCAATCAGGGCAGTGCTGGCCCCATAAACAGAATTAGGAAATGTTCATTCCTTTTCTGTTATATGGAACAAATTGAGGAAGATTGGCGTTAGTTTGTCTTTGAAAGTCTTTTTAGATTCTGTACTGAGTTCTTCTGGCCCTGGGCATTTTTTAATTGGGAAATTTTAAATTACTGTTTCTATATTATCTTATTAGTTGTCATGAATCTGTTTAAATTTTTTAATCCATCTTGATTTAACTTTGGTTGGTAATATACATCTAAAAATTAATCCATTTCTTTTGATTTTTTATAGATTTTTGAAGTATGTCTTTATGATTCTCTGAGTTTCTCCAGTGTCTGCTGTACTGTCTCCCTTTTCATCTCTAATTTTATTAATTTAGGTCCTCTGTCTCTCTTTTTGTTTAATTCGATGAAAGGTTAGCCAGTCTTTTAATCCAATTTGTGTTTCCATATACTCTTGGGTATATGATTGTCCACTGAAGGGCAGTTAACTTACCAGGGCTACACCCTTAAAGGAAAAAAAACAAAAAACAAAAAACAACCAACCAACCAACCAACCAACCAACCAAACAAACAAAAACCAAACCAACCAAACAAAAAACCAAACCAACCAAACAAAAACCCAACAACTCTCCTTCCGCCAGAAGCCATGACTAACAACTTTCCAGTTAAGCAGGCCCTTGCTTTTTCAGTTACAATAACTTGGAAGTGTATTTTAAGGATTGTGATAGTTCGGGTTCTTATCCTCCCCTCCACTGTGTTGTTGTTTCCTTTCTTCCTGCTTTGACATTATTGCTAGTGTGTTGTGTTCTTCTAATAGATTAGTGCTTTTCTCACTATGCTTATCAGTTTCTTGCATGTGGTACGTTCTAAATAAAAATTTGTGGGGGGAATTTATAAGTTAATTATCCATGGCTAAATTGTTCTTGAGAAGTAGTTGCTGATCTTTAAACAAAGATCAATTTAAACAAATGCACCAAGAACCTGATTATGTACATGGCCGCTTTGTAATGTTAATGATTAGAGTTATTATTGTAAAATACAGGGATGATCTTTCATGGAAAGTCATGTGTCTTTTTGGCCCACTTGTGTGACACTTTCTTATAGAGGCTATCTTTGATTTGTTACTGGTCCTGTCACTTTCTGTCACCTCTCTTTGGAAGGTTTACATGATCATTTAGCTGTAAAAAGAATGAAAGAACAAATCAGCATCCTCTCTGGGAATGGACTCCCTGTGGGGAGAAATAGATTTGAAAGCATGTCTTGGTAATGTATTTACTCTGATTGTTTTGGTTTGTCTGTGTACATGTAGCCTAGATGGGATTAGAATAACCCCACACTGAATTTTCTTATTCATTGGTTCTTTTGGACTTATGCATCTGGTAGACAACTTCTTATTTGTAAGTTTTTATTAAAAATTGTTTCCCTTTAGAAATTGTGCCCTTTACTTCTGTCTGAATAAACATTTGAATGTCTTTTAGATTGCTCTTCAGTTTAGAAGAGATAGGTAGGACCAGGTTGTGGCTTCAGATAATGTAGTTCCTAGGGTATTTCTTATTGAAATAATGTTATCTCAGGCAGTATTAAACCATACAGGGCAATGATATGATTTTCATAAAAGTGGTTTTTCCCTAAGAATAACTAAACCAAAGTACATAGCAAAACAATGCATAAACATTTATGATGGATTTATTCTTTGTAATTCATGTAACATTATTGTTTTGGCTAGAAGCATTTCTTTGTAACTCTTTTTCAGCTACATTGTTTTTCCCATTATGTAAGTAATAGAATCTTTAAAAGGAAATTGCTCAGGATTTTTTTTTATCTTTATGATTGGCTCTGTTCTTTTTAATTATTTAGTTTATATTTTGAGATTATAATACAATTACATTCTTTCACCCTTCTATTTCCTCCTCCCAATCCTCCCAAATATTTGCTTTCTTTCAAATTTATGCCCTCTTTTTCATGAATTATTGTTACATGTATATATGCATATAATATATATGTTGCTAAACATAATCTGCTCAATCAGTAGAATGTTATTTGTATGCATGTTTTCAGTACTGACCATTTAGTATTAGATGATCAGTTGATGTGCTCTTCCCTGTGAAAGACTGTTTCTCCGTTTTCAGCATTCTTTAGTTGTCTGTAGTTTTTTTGTCAAAGGTTGAGGCCTAGTGAGGTTTTTCCTTGTCCACATTAACATGCCTATTGTTATTGTCCTTGTTCAGCTCATGTTTAGGCAGTCATGTTGGTGAGAATTTATGGGTATAGCTTCTGACATTCCTAAGGGAGACAAGCTCACAGCAAACTCCCTGTTCCTCTGGCTGTTATAATCTTTTCTCCTTCTGTTCCACAATGATCTTAGAGCTTTAGGTGTGGGAGTTGTATTGTAGATGTACCTTTTGGAACTGGGCTCTACAATTCTGAATTTTGATTGGATGTGTTTTTCTGTGATGGTTTCTTTTATGAAAGAGAAGTTTCTCCAGTAAAAGTGAGGCCTACATTTATCTGTGGGTATTAGGATAAATATTTAGAATGTAGTTAGGGATTATTCTGGTTCAGTAAAGTAGTGGTTGTAGGTTCTCCTCCACAATCCATGACTTTGCTAGTCCTGGATTGTTGCCTAGGTTTCCAGTACCAAGTGTGAGTTCTCTCTTGTTGAGTGGGTCTAAAGTCCAACTAGAGAGCTCTTGGTTACTGCCAAGATAGATGTACCACTATTGCAGCCATAAGGTTGTTGCACCGTGCTAGTTATTGTGCTTCATAGGTGTTGCTTCCCTTCTTTGGAAGCTTGCACGGTGCTTCTAGAATCATGAAAGCTAATCTTCAGGGAGGAGGCTTTCAGGTCAGTTCCAGCTTAGGGACATCTGTTGTTATTAAAATTAGTCCTGAAATAATATATAGTTCTACATAAGTCAATGAATAAATGTAAATATAATTAACTTTTCTTTGAAAATTATTATTAATATGTATATAATCAAATGATTGAAAAATTAAAGAAGATGTAAAGGAAAAATAAAAATATAGATAAAAAGATAACAAAATTAAACTCCTATTCTGGAGGAAATTTCAAATGAGATTAAATTGAGAAAATCAGAATTTAAAAATCTCTTAAATCTCTTTAAGACTGTTTTGAACTGAAAATTCCAAATTACTTCAGAGAATAATAGAACGCCCTCTGGGGACCTTTAAAACTTTCCAGTTACATTGTGTATACAATTAATATTTTTTAGAATATTCCAATTTTAGTTACTTTAGTTACTTAACTTACAAATTTGAAAAAAAAAAACCTTCACTTATCGACAAATAGGCCCAAATAAAGCTATAGCATTTTAATTCTCATTGTTTAAAAGTATATATTTTTAGCCAGGCATAGTGGAAGTGGCACATGACCATAATCCCAGCACTTAAGAGGCTGAGGCAGGAGGATTGCAAATTTGAGGTGACATTAGGACACACACACACACACACACACACACACACACACACACACACACACACCTATCTCAAACAAACAAACAGCTGGTTGAAAGACATACATTTTGAGCTTTTAATCCCAGAAGTCATTCAAAATATTGTTACTTGCTAACCTGAATGGCATTTAAGTGGTCAACATCCTGTCTCTCTTTTGGAATCCTACAGAACCATGTAGCTAATGTACATGTGACTTTCTACCTGTTTGATTCTACTTAGCAGCCCAGAAGAATTTGATGGATGACTGGTTAGGACCTTGAGAATAAAAATAGTCTGTATTAAGCGGCTTCAAAAGGATGTAAGTAGTAAGACTCTACAGCAAGTAGAAACCACAGGTTTTGTTAAAATTCATCAGCTCATTGTTTAAGCATACTCAGTTGTGTGCTTGCAGCATGTTTGGCTGGACTCTCCTGACCTAGCTGTATTTGGGCTGGATAATTCTTCGTCACAGAGTTGTTCTGTGTACTGTAGGTACTGAACAATGTTCTTGACCTTTATCATTTGGATGCTAGTAGCACTTCCATAGTTGTAACAGCTAAAAATGCCCCCAGATGTCCCCAGATGTCCTTTGGAAGACAAAAGCACCTCTGGTTGTTAACCTGTTTTAAAATGGCAAACGTTATTTATTTTTTACTTACTGTTTTTAGATAGCATGCAAAGCAACAAGGATCCTTATGGCATTATTACACTCCCCTTCCTGCCTTCACCCCTCTTCCACTTTCCCCTGTGTGCTTCCCGTTTATGCCCTTCTGTCTCCAGCATTATTCTTTCCACTTTCGTAGACAATATGTGTTTGAAAAGAAAGAAAACTGAAGGGTATTTTGCATCGTTTTCCTGTTTCAGATTTGGACATGGTTTGTGTGACTTTTGTTAATATTTCCTGTATATAGCCTTATTTGAAAGTGACTTCAGTTTATAATGGCATATGAAACCTGCTGTATTTACCATAGACATACTGACATTAATAGGTGATTTAATTATGATCCAATAACATTAATAACCCTTTGAATCAAAGACCTAATATTTCTTGATCTTTTGAAAAGGTCTCTGTACCTAAGAACAAATTCTTACAAAGAATCCTTTGAATGAATGTTATTTTTCTCCTTTAGGAATGATCCTATTCATCTTTTGTTTTAAAGGCTCTGTAACTTATTGGCACTGCATAAAAATTCCATTATTGTAGAGTATGTTCTCTTTGCTCCTCTGCTGCATCCTTTCCTGAAGTTATGAGAGATGTGAAACATATTCTGAAAATTCATTCCAAGCTTTAAAACTTATTATATCCAGGAGAGACAGATTGAAGATTGCTGAGGTTTCTGGTTGAAGTACTTCAAGCAGAAATCCATACTCCATTAGGCTCTCTAACACCATGACCTTAATTTTCCAGATATTTTGCCCTTTAAATTGAAAGTAGTGTTTTAATACTATTTAAGTTTGTTGGAGGGGCTGGTAATATCACAGACTTTAGTTGTGAGACATTTGAAACAAATGAAAAGTAAAATAGCAACTGACTTACGACTTACAATTGTGTGTTTTTAAGTTCAAAATATCTGATGATATAACGATATGCATGAAACACACTGGGTTGGTGAGAAAAGCTATTTCATAAGGAGTTGCTTATGCTGCACATGACTCTTTCATTGAGTTCTTTTGGAGCTGCTGGAGAGTTTCTGATTAGGAGTTGTTGTTAAGGCCTCAGAAGTTAGGAAATTTCTTATGTATAAAACTGTAGTCTAGGTGAACTGATTCTCTCCCTGGACAGTAGCTGCTGAGTTGTCTTACTTCAGCAGACAGAGCATGAGGTATGGCACTGCATCATAACAGCAAATCCAGAAAACCAGAACTGTATTTGTAACCGGGGCCAGGGCAATGGCTCAGGAGGTGCTTGCTTTGCAGATGTGAGGACCCGAGTTTGGGTCTCTAGAACCCATGTAAACAGCTGGGCATGGTGGAGTGTGCTTGGAATCCCAGAGGGAGAGGTAGGAGGTGGAAACTAAGCACATCCCCGCAGCTTGCTGGCCAGCGAGTGTAGCCTACAAGGCCAAACTCCAGGCCAGTGAGAAACCCTGTTTCAAAAAAAAGGTGGAAGGTACCCAAGGAATGATACTGAGGATGTCTTCTGACACCCATACACATGTATATACATGTTCACAGGCACACCCATGCACGAAACAAACTCTCTCTCTCTCTCTCTCTCTCTCTCTCTCTCTCTCACACACATACACAAACACACACACACACACACACACACATCTCCATGGAAAGGCAGGGATGAAAGTCTTGTTTGTTCTTTCATTAGTAAACTGGATCAGTTTTAAATAATGTGCTCATTGAAAATGTACACATTTCTAAAATAAATGATACAATTTAATCCAATTATTATCTTAAAGGTATAATAACAGAACTAAATTTCTTAGGGTATTCATCTGTTTTCTACTGTAAAATGTTTGGAACCTAAGTTGATCATATATATATATTCTTTTCTTTAGTTCAGGGCTCATGAACGGATGATACACCAAACATTATTTATCAACCTACAGAAGTTTAACTTCTATATCAGCATGTGGTTATATGTCACTGTGGTTATGAGTTAGCTATTAAGGCCATATTATAACTTTAGCAGTTTTCCTTTTCATGGTAGTTAAATAACAGCAAAGTCACATGTCTGTTTTTTTAATTTTTAAAAATTTATTTATGTATTTATGCATACGAGTGCTCTATCTGCATGTACACCTGCATGCTAGAAGAGGGCATCAGATCCTATTATAGGTGGTTGTTAACTACAGTGTGGTTGCTGGGAACTGAACTCAGGACCTATGGAAGGACAGCCCATGCTCTGAATTGCTGAGCCATTTCTCTAGGCCCACAAGCCTGTTTTAATACTAAATAGCTCTTGTCTAAGTTGGGTCATTCTTTAACACAAGGAAGCAATTGTTGACTGGAGAGATAGCTCAGGTCATGAGCACTGCCTTCTCTTCCAGAGGACCCAGGTTTGATTCCCAGAACCTGTCTGGGGCCTCATACTGTTCATATCTCCAGTTCATGGGGTTCTGATTCCCTCTTCTGGTCTTCATGGGCACAAAGAAGAAGCAGCCAGGTTCAGAGGCAGGTGAATCTCTGTGAGTTTGAGGCCCGCCTGGCCTACAGAGTGGATCCTAGACCAGCCAGGGGTATATGTAGTGAGACCCTGTCTCAAATTAAGTGAAATAAAATTAGGAAGTGACTATAGGTATATTATCTAAAGCTTTTGCTGTCCTGTTGCAGCAAAATTACAGAATAGCCTACTCTTGTTGGTGTTGGTATTTGGGGTGCTCCAGTTTCAGGGCATAAACTGTTTTGCTGAGTTTGGTTGCAGTGAGTTTCCAGGTCAGTGTTTTTTGTTTTTTTAAGAGGTTGTTATTTGAGACAGGATCTCACTCTGTGGTCCTGCTGCCTCAGACTTCTGATGCTGAGATTATCAGCATGAGTCCCCACCCCAGGCTCCAGGCCTGTCTTTAGTTTCCACATTGGCCAGCTGGCCTGCTCCATCACCGAGTTCACTCACACTACCACTCAAGTCATCACTCAGGGCCTTGCTAGACCAGCACAAGAGAGGCCGTCACCTCTGCTGAGAGAACAACCCCTGTGTTGTTGGAGAGCTTCTCTCCAGGTTCCCCAAGCCCCGCAGTCCCACAATCCACTTATAAAATAATCACTCAGACGCTTATATCACTTATAAACTGTATGGCCGTGGCAGGCTTCTTGCTAACTGTTCTTTTATCTTAAATTAACCCATTTTTATAAATCTGTACCTTGCCACGTGGCTGGTGGCTTACCAGAGTCTTTACATGCTGCTTGTCCCGGCGGTGGCTGTAGTGTCTCTCCTCCTTCTTCCTGTTTCCCAAATTCTCCTCTCTCTTTGTCCCGCCTATACTTCCTGCCCGGTCACTGGCCATCAGTGTTTTATTTATATAGAGTGATATCCACAGCACCCCTGGGATGCAGTCCAATGCCAGGAGTCTCCCATCATGCCCAAGGAATTGGGCTTGATAGCAGTGCCAGTCTCCCTGAGAAGGGCTGGGCGGGTCTGAACTTTTACTTGGATTTACATTTGTATTTTTAACAAAGCTGTCCAAAATCTTACTTGTTCAGAAGTCATTTCTGACTTTTTTTCCTCAAGGCCTTTCTGTAAACTAAGTTGTATGGTGATAAAGTCCTTCTGACTGGACCTGATGCAGGTATGTCTCTGAGTATGGAGAGAAGAAACCCTAAGCAAGCACAGCCATTTATGCCATCAGTGTACTTGGACATTTCTTTCTTAGAGATTAGATGTCATGCTGTCATCAGAATGCTTACTTGGCCAGATACCTGTGCTTCACAGGGCAGTGATTATGAGAGACAGCAGATTCCTGACCCCTGACTTTGGGGGGTTCTTCCTGAAAGGTAAGAGCTCTCTGCTCTTGGTATCTTTTATGAGGAATAGACATATTGTCTCTTTTTTTAAAGACTGCAGAGACAGGCGCACATGTGTGTCCACTCACCCACCCACTCACTCACTCATTTGAGTCCAGAAACTACTGTGGAAGGAAACATAACGGGCCGGCTATTGTCAAAATCATGGCAAACTGACTTTTTTTCCCTAGAAAAATCCCATTTTTAGCCTTTTCTGTTGGTTGGTTGCCACAATAGATCCCACACTTATGACTATACTAAAGTGTCAAAATTCACCCTTACTTACCATTGTTGTATGCAGGGAAAAAGCGGTAAATGACTGCAGACATCATAGCATAATGACTTCAAGACCATGGATTTTGGAGGCAGATTGTTTGAGTTCATAATCTAGCTTTGCCATTACTGGTTGTGTGACACTGGGAAAGTTTTATTTCTAAAATTCAGATAATTATAGAGCCTACTTCAAAGGATTGCTGTATCAAATGAGTTTAACATAAATTAGATTCTTATTGTACTGCCTGGTTCATAGTATTTTGTTAATATTATTTTTGTCATTATTACACTAATACGTATGTTCCTTATATTTAATATATATTGCCCATGAAACTACCCCCAATTCATCAGTTGCATGTCTATTATTAGCTTTCTTATTATTTGCCTTAACATATACACACTATACACATAATGTATACATATGTGCTTTTTTATTTATTAAAACTACCCTTGAGGCCAGGGGTATAGCACAGTTGATAAAGTACTTGCCTAGCATGTACAAAACCCTAGGCTTAACCCCTAGCACTACATAAACAGGGCATGGTGGCACATATCTGTTATCCCAGCACTTGGGAGGTGAAGACAGGAGGATCGTAGTTCAAGGTACATAGTGAGTTTGAGGCCAGGCTGGGCTACAGGAGACCTTGTATTAATAACTGAAAAATAAACAAACTCTAAGCAAATAGATAAAACTGTCCTAATTCATCAACTGCATATCCATTCATCAGTTGCATATCAATTTATCAACTACATGTTAATCAATTTCATGTCCATTTTTCTTGCTGATCAGTAAAATCCAGTATGCAATAGAAAGTAACTAATTGTACCAAAAGTCAAGAAAACTCAGTTCCATGAAAACAGGCAGGAACAGACACCAGCACTTGACATAGATGTTGGAATTACTGATATTAGTAATTTTAAGGAAGCTGTAATAAGATGCTTCAATGAGTAATTCAGAATACACTTGAAACAAAAGAAAAACCTCTGAATGTCTCAGCAGAAAAATGTAAAGAATAAACAAATAAAATTTAAATATTGAGAGATGGACCAATCAAAGTAAAATTGAGAATCAAAGTAAAATTGAGTATATAGTCCGGCTTGATTTGATTCTAGCTCAGCAGTTAAGCAGTGGTACTTCATTGCTGGTGTGTTGTATTTCCTCTTGAGTCACGTTCTGAGCACACAACAGTGTCTTCCCTAATTTTGTGTATTTTTTCTCTTTATTCCTGGTTCTGCAACTATGCAATGGTTATTGATTTTCATTAATGTGCTGTCAAACTTGTGACTCTTTTCATGTGTAAGTTCATGTTCTTTCTACTCAGAAAGGCCTATTTGTATTATTTCTTTCATAATTTCTTCCTTATCATTTTTCTCTGTTTATGTCAACTCCAGTAAGGTAAATGTTAGACCTTCTGGACCAATTCTTTTTTTTTTTTTCCAAGACAGAGTTTCTCTGTGTAGCTTTGAACCTTTCCTGGAACTCACTCTCTAGCCCAGGCTGGCCTCGAACTCACAGAGATCCGCCCATCTCTGCCTCCTGAGTGCTGGGATTAAAGGCATACGCCGCCACCACCACCTGGTCTGGACCAATTCTTTAAAGTTTCTTATATATTCACTCTCATTTTCTATCTTTTTGTCATTTATTCTATTCTTAAAATTTATCTTCTAATTCTTTAGCCTTCTAGTTTTAAATTTAAGGGCTCACTACACTTGGAAGTGAGTTTTAGTAGTCCCTGGCACAGAGTGTGGTTATAGTTAGTCACAATGTTTTGTATATTTCAGAGGAGAAAGGAGAAAGGATGTTTGCAGAGATAGATGTACTTACTTGGATTTGAATAGAATGTATATATATGTTGAAATATACTTAATGTCTAATAAGTGTGTTCAGATTTATGTCAGTGAAAAACTAAATACATCTTTTAAAGTTTTCTTTCTAGTTTCTGACTTTTTTGTTGTGATTTTATTTCATGGATGATGAGGCCTTCTTTAGCTCTCAGAGGATACCTTATGGTTATATAGTTCTGGTTCTGTTCTTTTTTCTGTATTGATATCCATTTCTTATACTTGTTTTATTCTCTCTCACTTTTGAATCTTTCATAAAACATTGAGTTACCCTTGATTATATTTTCTATTTAAGATCAGAGTATAAAAATTTTACCATAAACAGTATCAAATAGTGCAAGGGGCCTCATAATGATCTAAGTACTCCTGGGGGCAGTAGGTGCATCAGTATGTGCCTATCTTTCTCCTTGGTTTCCCCAGTGCATGTTCTGGGAGACAAAAAGGGGAAGAGGCATGAAGGCTGTCAATACAATACTTTGCTTTTGACTGTAGATATATTTAAACTTCAAGTTAGTTATCTGGAAGGGTGATTTCTAGAATTATTTTTGCAAGTAGAGGAAGGGTAATGATTGCTTTCACATGCTTTACACAGTAAGTTTATACTATTTACTATGTTGCTGTGACTAGATGCTTGACAGAAACAACTTTATGGAGGAAGATTGACTTTGGGCTCACAGTTTCAGGGGGATTTCAGTCCATCATAGCAGAGGGGATGGCATGGCATCAAGAGAGGTGGCCCTTGTTCACATGGTGTGGATGAGAAGGCAGAAAGTAATTAGGACAGAAGCAGAAGAGCTATGATGTTCAAATACCCATCTCTAGCGACTATTTCCAACACCCAGAATATTCCACACCTCTAGTGCTGCCAGTCAAAGAATAAACATTGAAAACATGAGCCTGTGGGCAGACATTTCAGATTCAAACTATAACAAAGCTCAGTAACTCAATACCTGGGCCTTGTGTGTTTCTTGTATGGAGTTGAGTCTTTGAAGGGAATGCATGAAAGTACAGGACACTGCATTAAAACTAGGACCAGAGTAACATGCCTATAAGGCAGTCATGGCAGACTTCCTATGCTCCACTGTTTCTGTGTAAATGAAATGATACTTTTTCCTAAAGCTCATTGTTGTTCCAGGTTTAGGGATGGGTTCCTATGTTTTCTTTTCCCTCTAATGTGTTTGGGGAACTCAATTCATTAATTACTCCAGGAAGCATTTATTCTCTTTTAATTCCTAAACATTTACTCAGTATTTCCATTTTCCCAGAGAAACTGAGTGTGCATCATTCTTCCAATGGCAGCCTCTTCATAGAACTTGGTCTTCAGATGCTGAACAGGACCTCTCACATAGATGCTCTTTTGTTTCTGATGACTGTTCATTGTTGTTCTCTAATAATAGTGATTTCATTTTGGTGGACCATATGTCACTCAAAGCAGCACAATGCAATGCCCACTGGAACTACAGTTATCTAATTGTTCTTAATGGATGATGATTTCATATGTTAGAAAGTTGAGTTCTTGGAAACTCACTGAATATAACCATTTTAATGCTATAGAAAAGAGATTTTCAATTTTTTTTACCCAGACTTAACAGTGTGAAAAAATAGCACTCTTTTACACACACACACACACACACACACACACACACACACACACACACACACACTTTAAGCAAGTATGAAGAAATAGTACCCTATAGATGGTGTTAAACTCTTAAATTTCTATTTAATTTTAAACCATATGCCCCACAAATAACCTAGAGTTCATAAGACACTCCAGTATGGTTCTTAATATTCTGGTCAGTGGGGTGTAGTTTGAACCTTTTGTAGATTCTAATGAAAGTATTAGAATCTCTCTTCAGAAGAATGTGGGCCTACACATTTATGTGTATATATTTTAGAAGACTCACAGTTTCTAGGCATAAACATGGCTCCCTAGTTCTAAAGCTTCTTTATTTGGAATTATCTTGCTTTCCTGACATATTTCACTCAGCATGCTTGGACAAATATCATCAACTGCACAGCAGATATTCTGCCCTTCCTCTTGCTAAGTAGAATTAATAAAGGGTTGCTAGAAAAAACATGTAATAAATAAAACCCATAAATAAATAAAGTCATGAACAAAACTGTGAAATAAATACAACTTTGTCTTGTGTATCAGGGTTAAAAGTCTTGGGACATGGTGGGTGGCAAGATGGCTCAGCAGGTGAAGGACTGACTAGCTGCCAAGCCTGATGACAAGTTTGAATCCTGGAACCCACATGGTGAAAGGTGAGAAAGGAACCCCAAAAGTTGTTAGGGCATATGACCTCCACATGTGTACTGTGGTATACACATGCGTACATGAAATAAGTCAGTAATTGTTAAGGTTAAAGCTAGAGGAGTTCCTTGCTCTTCCTTGGTGTGTAGTTGTGTTTATAGTCAGCATATGTGAGGCTGGGAGAAATGGATTTGCTTCTGGTGTGTCAGGGGCCAGTGTCCTCCACATAGCTGCCCCAGTCCTTGGCAGGTTAGTCCCTTAGTAGCTGTTGATGCTCTGGCTACCTCCATTTCTATTAGAGAGCCTCATTTCACTATGTCACCTTGACCTACTGCTCTGTACAATTGCCATCTGGTAGACCTGAGCCACAGCTTTATTGGAAGGGCTTAGAATATTCTGACTGGTGAACTTCACTGTTCCCTCTCTTTGTCCTTTTTATCTTTCCTTCCATAAATACTAATTAAGTTCTTTCTGTGAGACAGGCTTTGTTCATGTGGGGAACACAATGGTGAGTAAAGCTTCCATGTCTGGCTGTGCGCAGTCAGACCTCACCCTTCCAGTACCTTCCTCTAGAGGTGGCTCGATATCCAGTAGCACTACCAATGCCTTCAGTGGCAGCCTTGCTACTGTTTCTGATTCTTCTAGGTTTTAGTATTTAACTGTTTCTTACCCATCTTTGAAATTATCATCTGCAGTTTTTCGTCTGCCCAGGACAACAATCACAAACATAAATTTTCTTGTGCAATTTTTCTTTTGCCTGGAACAACCAGTGTTTTTTTCTTTTTAAATAATCATATAAATATGCAAATCATAAAGTACAATTTATGTTGTTGAAATGTTTTGGGCCACTGTTTTGGAGCTAACATCATGGAAAAATAGTGTTAATGTGCAAAAATCACCCCAAAAGTTTAGACTTAGGATCTTTGAAAGATGTCTTAATAATGGGGGACAATTTCAAAGGATAAAACATAGGCTCATGCATTCAAAATGCTATTAGTGTTCTTTCAAGAGCATACATCAATCTCAGAAATCTTGTGTACAAACATGACAAAACTGATCTGTCTTACACTCCGATAAAATCACAAAGTGCTTTTATTTTCTCTACCTTTTTATGAATGTGAAACATTTGCATATTATTACAATAACTTGCACAGCCATTGAAGCGAAAGCTATATATTGTTAATGGTGCAGTTAAAAATGAATGCACTACTTCCTTATTTTTTGAGTTATATAACCATCTTTTGAAAAAAAATCTTGAACCTTGTATATTTTACAGTTGGCTCAGCAAGTACACAGTATGCATGCTGCAGATCACCCTTTCAATGCCCATGGCAGACATCTCTACCAGCAGCTTTCTCTCTGGTTGTGGGCAGCCTTACAGCCTCTTCAACATAGTGATCCAGATAGTTGCTAAAACTGAGCATAGTCTAGATGAAAGTTATTTGCTGTTTAAACTTTAATCATTAGAAGTGTGTGTGTGTGTGTGTGTGTGTGTGTGTGTGTGTGTGTGTGTATCAGTAGAAGATGCAAAGACTTTGGAAGAGGGAATTTATAAGCAGAATAAGGTGGTGTTTAGGCAGGAGATGGTAGCCTTCTTTGGTAAAGGGCCAGATGGTAAACACTCTAGGCTGTTCAGTATATGTTGCATCTGCTTTACCACTGTAAAAATTGGCATGGGCAGCATACAAGTGAATGAGCATGGCTCTGTTCCTTAAAACCTGGTTTGTAAGCGTGGGCCACAGGTCAGATTTGGCTCCTAGGCCATAGTTTGTAATCTCTTGGTTTAAATTGCTGTTACTCAAAGCATCTCCCAAGAACAGTATTAGCAATATTACCTATATGCTTATGAATATAGATTCCTGTCTTACACTTTATGATTTCAGAATTTGGGAGTGGGGCTAGGGTTCTGCATGTTTTCTAGCTGATAATGATGCTGGTGCCCAGTGAAGTTAGAGAGAGCCCTGTTGAAATAACATTGTCTTTTTACTATTGAAACTTATGGAACTCAGCTGTGAATCTACTAGGTTATTTCTGTTATAGTTGATCTCGAATCACTTTTCCTATCTTAAGTTTTCTGTTTTTCCTTGGGTCACATTTGGAAATTTAAGTTTTGCTACAATATTGATATATGATAACAATTAAAAATAATTTCACAGCCATTTGGTCAGCCATTTTTATAGTTTATAAATAAATAAATCACTTCTGTAGCTTAAAAAAAGGAAGAAAATTATTTGCTCTCTGCATCAATCTTACTTCTGAGGTGTTTTTACACTTCTGTAAAACTGTGAATTATTATATCAAAACACAGGGTTTTGGCCACTCTTCTTGAATGTAAGCTGCTAATAAAATATGGCAGAATTATGCTGTGTAACTTCCAAAGCTGGTTCAGAAAAGGCCATGTGGGCTTTTACCCAGCTCAGGGGTACTGACTGTGGAGAAGGCTGTGGCCACGCTGTTAATTTATCTGGAGCCACTGTGCTGCAAAAGTCCTGTGAAAGCATCCTTGTTAGTGGCCTTAGCTATTGAGCAGCATTTTTTTTTTCTTCTCTCAACCAACTCAGAGTGCCTTCTTGGATAGGGCCTCTACCCTGTGCCTTCAGATAACTGCAATCCTGCTGTCAGCTCTCCGCAGCCATGCTGGAGATCTGAGCCTAGGAGAGCTTTCCCTGAGTGTGGAAATGTAGGTACAATTGGTGTCTTACATCACTTTAAAGCAGCAGTTGTAACTGGGACCCACAATTCCAAGTATTGTTGGCTGTTTTTTTTAAAATCATCTTAATGTCTTTCATATCTGTGTGTATCACTTTTCTTTCACACATTTTAATCTTTTATGTATTTTGTTCTCTATATTCTCTTATCAGATTAAAGAAGTAACAATCTTTTCAAAGAGTCATTTTTTAGGTTTGTTAATTTTTCCTTTTGAAACATTTTGGGTTCAGGAAGTCTTACCTTTATTCATTTCTCTTCCTTATTCCTACCAAGGAATTGTTCTCATCCCAGTTCCCAGAGATGACCACGAGGTTATTAATTTCAGTTTTCATCTCTCTTCTTTATCAGAAATGCTTTTGAAGCTTAAGTTTCCTCAGAGGACAGCTCACACTTGTCCTGTAAGTTTATTAGAAACATGTTCTTCTTTGTCTTCTTCAGCATTGATAATTTCAATTTCAATTTTATTTTCATTGAAACATTTTGCAAAGTATTTCTAAGTCTCCAAACAGTTGAGTCTTTCTTTTTTTCTTGGAAGTGGTGATGAATTTTTCCATTTTTTTTGAACAGGTCAAAAAAGTACATATTTATCTACTTACTATAAAAAATAAATTCCAATTATTTTTCCACTAAGACTTTCTCTTCTTTCCTTACTAGTAAATTTGATTTTACTTTAGGGGACTTAGACTTTCCTGGTTCCCATTTAAGTAGTTTTGCACCTACTGTTTTCCCATGCCCAATCTTAATACTTATATCCATTTTCCTAAAGTATAAAGAAAAATAGCTTAACAATTCTTTGTTTCAGTCTATGAGGATTTTTTTCCACACTACTATTACATATTCTCATCCCATGTCCAGGTACTGTGAGATGTTCCCTGGGTTCTCATTGTTATAGATGCAAAGTCTCTCTTCTTTCAGGCAAAGGGAGGACTTTTCCGATCGACTCTCACCAGTCCATCTGTGGCCAGGGAGAGCAGCATGTCCATAGAGAAACACCCAGCTCTGCCACTCTCTTGATTAATGTACTAGCTTACCCCCCTTGCCATTATAACAAATTACCACAAACTTGAATCAATATGAACTTATTATCATACAGTTTTGGAGGTCAGAAATCTGAAATCAATTTCATTGGGTTAAAGACAAGGTGTCAGCAAGGTCCAGGTTCCTTCTGGAAGATCTCTGGGCAAATAAACTGCCTTACCACTTGCAACTTCTGAGAGCTACACAGATTCCTGAGGCCACAGCCTCCTTCTACACCTTTAACAGGTCTGGCCTCATATTACTCTTGCTAATTGCTAAACAGTACCTCCACAATAGACTACTGGCAATTGTTGAGAGAAAGCCAGAGTTGACCTACTCTGGTGATAGGATGGCCAAACACCCTAATTGTCGTGCTAGAAATCTCATTCAATGACTGAGGGAACCGGATGCAGAGATCCATGGCCAGGCCCCAGGTGGAGCTCCAGGAGTCCAATTGGCAAGAAAGAGGAGGGTTTATATGAGCGAGAATTGTTGAGACCAAGATTGGAAAAAGCACAGGGACAAATAGCCAAACGAATGGAAACACATGAACTATGAACCAATAGCTGAGGAGCCCCCAACTGGATCAGGCCCTCTGGATAAGTGAGACAGTTGATTAGCTTGATCTGTTTGGGAGGCATTCAGGCAGTGGGACCAGGTCCTGTCCTCAGTGCATGAGCTGGCTGTTTGGAACCTGGGGCTTATGCAGGGACACTTGACTCAGCCTGGGAGGAGGGGACTGGACCTGCCTGGACTGAATCTACCAGGTTGAACTCAATTCCCAGGGGAGTCTTTACCCTGGAGGAGATGGAGGGGTAGGGGGAGGACAAAGGAATCCATGGCTGATATATAAAATTAAATTATATATAAAAAACAAAAACAAACAAACAAACAAAAACCCTTGGAGCCAGAATTTGGGGTTAAAGCCTGAGAGAGATCAGAGGAATAGGAAAAGCCACAGCTAGCCTCACCACACCAATTCCACAGCTTCCAAAAGCAAGCTACTTCCTGTCTACCTACACCTATATGCCTTTCTGTTCTGTTCTCTCATTTGCTTTCTCAGCCCAGCTACATCACTTCCTGTATGTCTGTACAGGCCTCCAGACCTCCATGGTTAACTAGAGTTGGAATTTAAGGTGTGTGCCACTACGCCTGGCTCTGTTCCTAGTGTAGTCTTGAACTCACAGAAATCTAGACAGATCCCTGCCTTCCAAGTGATAGAATTAAAGACGTGTGCTACCATTGCCTGACTTCTATATAGTGGCTGGCTTTTTCCTCTGATCTCCAGGCAAGTTTTATTTTATTGGGAGACACAGTATATTGGGAGATACATCACTACACACCCTGACATTTCTTATCATTGTATCTCCTACTCTTGGAATTTCTTACATAACTTCTTCCAGGGGCCCTTGTGGTTACTCAGGACCTACCCAGACCATCTAGGTTCTAAGAAAACCATCTCGTTCATCTTGTGATTTGCAACTTAATCACATGATCAAAAGTCACATTTCCAGGTTCTGGGGACCATAACATGGATATTTTGAGGGTCCATTGTTCTATAGTAGTGATTCACAGATCTCTCAAGGTCAGGAATTTTCTAGGAAGCTTTAGTACTGAATCTTACTCATCGCTCTTTACCCCTGACTCTCTATCTATACTTTGGCTTAGGAAAAAAGTTCTGTTCTAGCTCTGAGACCATAAGAGCAGATACAATGCCAGCTCACTTTCTCAAGGTTGTATTTGTCTATGGGCTCCAGAAACTAAGAGAAATAATTGGATTGAAGTTAGGTAAAAGGCAACACTTACTTTCCAGCTGCCTTCTTCCTGTAATCTTTGTCTCTACACAGTAAATTAGTGTTTACTGAATCAAGGACATTTTGTACAAAGTAAATTGAGGCTCTAGCAGAAAACTCACTTTGGTGACTAAGAACAAGAACTCTGGAAAGAGACTGTTGGTGTTCAAATTCTACTTAATCATCTACTCTCTGTGACTTTGGCCAAGTCACATAGCCACACTGATTCAATTTCCTTATCTAAATAATGGGGATAATGATATCAATCCCAAATAATATCATAAATATTACATTAGACAGGTTTGCATTTATTTCCTTATTTATGTGTCTGTAGGGGGTGGGGCACATGTGTACCTGGTGTGGTGCTCCTGGGGATTAGAAGGAGACTTGAGAGAGTTGATTCTCTCCTCTCACACATCCATGTGAACCCTGGGGGACTGAAAGTCTTGAGACTTGACAGTAGGCACCTTTACCCACTGAGCCATCCAACCCTTGGCTAAGATTACATATAATGAATGTTCAGACAACTGCCTGGTGGGTGTCATTTCTATAAGTAAATTAAAATGGGATTATGTGCAAAAGTTTGTTTATTTTCCATGTGTTTTGGGAGGTAGGATAGAGCCAGAATCCCATTGGCCTCGAACTCATGTTCCTCTTGATTGATTTAGCTTCCCAGGTCCTGGGATTACAGGCATGTATCACTACAACTAGCTTGTGTTTATCTACTGCTCTGTATACAGCCATATTATAGATGTTTATTTTTATTAGTTTATTAAGAGTTTGTCGGCCAGGTGGTGGTGGCACATGCCTTTAATCCCAGCACTCAGGAGGCAGAGACAGGCGTATCTCTGTGAGTTCATGGCCAGCCTGGGCTACAGAGTGAGTTCCTGGAAAGGCGCAAAGCTACACAGAGAAACTGTGTCTCGAAAAAGAGTTTGTCAAATCTCTTTATTCCATAGGTCTCATGTTTTTTGTTTTTTGGTTTTTTTTTTTTTGTATCTTTTGTTTTCTTTTTGATTTAGTCTGGATACATTTTAAAAAACTTTTCATGTGTGTGTGTGTGTGTGTGTGTGTGTGTGTGTGTGTGTGTGTGTGTGAGAGAGAGAGAGAGAGAGAGAGAGAGAGAGAGAGAGAGAGAGAGAGAGAGAGAGAGAACTTAGAGACAGACAGAAAGACAGACACACAGAGAAAATGTAGTACACATATGGAGGTCAGAGGTCAACTTTATGGAATTGGTTCTCTCCTTGGCTTTTGCGGATCAAGCTAAGGCTGTTAGGATTGGGTGGCAAATGCCTTTCTTTATCCACTGAGCCATGTCACTGTCCATGGATAAACGTTTAATAGGTTAATTTCCTAATTACAGCTCAACTGTGTTTCTCTGGCTGTTAGGCTCATTCATTTTTAGCCTTTGCAGCTGAAGTTTCTCAGATCCTGTACTCCTTGTGAACTGAAGTTCCTTGAGGGAAGAAGAAGCCACACACAAGTTCAAGACTGTTTGACTGATGAGAATTTGAGGATTGTAGGGAGTTGGGACGTTTTAAGTCCAGAGCAAAAAAATATTTTGGGTTATCTTTGTTCTCTTAATAACTATCCGTCGCTCGCCATACCTCTGCATCTTACTTAGAGCCTTTTGACTGTCATGAAAAGCCTTTGGAATGTATTGTTAGACTGCTTAGCTCTATCCAGCCCTAACCAGCAAAGCTATCAGCTTTCTCAGAGACCTGTAGCAAAGACTTCTTGCCTGCCTCAAACTCCCACCCATATACTTGGAAATATCCCTAGATTCATGACCTTCTTTCATTATATAACTATAAAGTCTTCATAAAACTGCTTTCCATGTTGGAACATAATTTTTTGGTTTAGGGTGAATGTGCTCCTGAGCCACTATCACTCATATTTGGCTCAAGAATAATTATCCCATATTCCTTTGAGATAAGAGCTGTATTTTGCATCAACTTTTGATATTTTTTTGTAATAATTTTATTATCAACCAAATTTCTCTTGTTTTTTTCTCTTTGAGTCAAGGTCTGTCTCATAATTTAGTGTCTGAAGTCTTAGTTGATGAGTTTTTATTCCTGTTTGTTTTTGTATTTGGTTTCTTATTTTAATGTCAGTTAATGTTCCTCTAGAGGAGGATCATATTTATTTTTGCTGTCACCTCGGGACATAACCAATTCAGGGTCAATTTTAAGGACTGAGAGAGTTTGACATCTACTGCTATAGGTTGTATGTCCTTTGGAGTTCCACCTCATTGTAGTGGGGCCTACTCCAGGGGGCTACCAGCAACATCTGTCTACCAGCTGCTTCTTTCGCACTTGTGGCCTGGTGATTCTGTCCTTTTATGTTAGCTCTTCCATATCTTTACAGTTTTCCTCTTGGGTTGCCTTTTTGGTTGTTCTCAGCAGACTAGTTAGTCTGGATTACATTGCTATGTACCCAAATGTCACATTCTTTGTTAAATAGTCTGACTCCCTAGATTGAATTAATTGTTCTCACTGTAGCCTCATGGGAATTTTATAGCATTTATTAGAAATGATGGTACTTTGGTTATACTTCCTCTATTCTCCTGCCACCACAAACAACCTTCCAAGATTGTGATCTTCTTAGTTATATTTGGTATTGCAAAAGATAGTCTAAACCTTTTTTAGGGGGCCTTGCAAGTAATGAGACCATTAGTTTTCTTTATAGGTAATTTCACATTTTCAAATAGAATCTGTAAATTTGTCTTAATAAGTATTTTTTTATAACTCAGAAACCTGTCCCTCAGCTTGTTTTTATTCTTGATGACTAAGTTTTTGAGCTAACCTACAAAGATGATTTAATCTACCATTGAGCTAAAATGAAATGTTAAAAAGCTGTGCAAAATGTGTTAGTAGCGATTATAGGAATTTATATTAAGAAGCATCATAACTGAAATAGCATTTAAAAATCTTGAGTGTCTTTGATTTTAAAAAAGCAGTCTTGATTTCAAGAGGCAGAAAAAACTAAATGGAGATGTTGTAAGATTTTGGGGGAGGATATCTTGGGTCTGCAAGCATCTGCAGAGGCTGATAGCACTGTGTCTATTGGAAAGTAGTTCTAGTTAGACTACTAATTCTTTTTTGGTTGATGGTGTGAGTAGCCTATAGATAAGTTAGCACTTAGGAGCGGTGCCTTATTGTGACAACAAGCAAAAGTAGAGAAGGGAATGCTTCCTGTGGTGTCACTCAGCATTTTGAAGTGAGATGGTCAGAAGGGGCTACAAACAATCATCAGGATTCTTAGTATTTTATTTATAAAACAAATAAATAAAAATACAAATAAAAATATTTGTATTCCATTTTATTGGGTGGAATTAGCTGGTTGTGTCAATGAAAGAGAAGCCAGGTATTGAGTAGGCAGGGATGAAGCACCAGGTTCCTCATTTCTGGCAAGCAGAGGTTATAGAATGCTTAGCTGCATGATTTTCCATGAAGAGTTTTGACTCCTTGCTTACTTTGCTCAGTAGTCTTGAGTAAGTTGCAGAAGAAAATCATGGTATACACAAACAAAACTTAAATATGCCATTATTAAGAGACAACTGTTGGTAACTAAAGGATCATGATCATTTAAAGGATGCAGGAATGAATGTAAATACATGAATCACATCACTTCATTTCCCTCCCAGTTGGAGCCCTTAAAACCTTTGATGTAAAGAGTAGCTTATTCCTAAACTTAGGACACTGAATATAAAAAGTAGCTATGAGTCCCAGTAAGAATAAGAGAAAATAGGGAAATAGTTGGTAGTGTACCTAAAGTAGGCCAGAGGAAAAATTAGTCACAGGCTGAGAATAGCTTGCCACTTACTTTTGCAAAGTTGCATGGAGTCTGGGAGGCAGGGGACAAGCTTGTACAAGCACATAGTTAGCACAGTATAGGAAAAAACATAAGAATGATAGTTCCATCAGGTGTAAGATCCAGATATGTATGGGCAAGTGCTCTTGGAGGCCAGAAGAGAGTGTCAGATTCCCTGGAGCTGGAGGTACAGTTGATTTTGAGTTTTAAGTTTTGAGTTGGTTTGATATGGGTGCTGGGAACTGAACTAGGGTCTATGGAATAGCAGCAAGCACCCTTACCAGCTCAGCCACCTCTCCAGGCCATATTTAACAAGTATCTTACATGTTAGACTGAAGGTTTTACATTTGAAAACCAGAGGCTCAAGGAGTTCCTTTTTTTTTTTTTTTTTTTTTTTGGTTTGTTTTTTTTTGTTTGTTTGTTTGTTTGTTTTTTGAGACAGGGCTTCTCTGTGTAGTTTTGGTGCCTGACCTGGATCTCACTCTGTAGATCAGGCTGGCCTTTAACTCGCAGAGATCTGCCTGGCTCTGCCTCCTGAATGCTGGTATTAAAGGCATGTGCCACTGCTGCCCAGCCAGGCTCAAGGAGTTCTTATGTGAGAGTCTAACATCATTCTGAATGTTTGACTGTCTCTTTCCACAGCACTCTTACCTGAAGACCCTGTGGCTATTTCAAAAATGCTTTTCCCACAAGCTTTTTCCAGTGAAGCCATGCTATCCTTCAAGATTTAGGTCAAATATCCCTTATAAACTCCTTTTCTTGCTGTTGTTTGGTTATATGAGACAGTGTGTATGCCTGGATGTCCTAGAACTCACTATGTAGACCAGAGTGGCTTCTCACTCACAAAGATCCTCCTATCTCTGCCTCCCAAGTGCTGGGATTAAAGGTGTGTGCTACCATGCCTGGCCCCTTATGAACTTTTAATTTCCACCTTATTGAAAATAATCTCTTCCTTTGAGAAACAGTGCTATGGTACACACTTTGCCTATTTCTTAGTCTCAGCCTTAAATTGTATTTAGGGAAATGCTGGCAAGTGTTTTTGTATCTCTGCCCTTTTATTTCCACAAGGCCAAGCACGATGCTTACATAAAATAGATACTAAATAAATCTGAACTATGAAGAAATGAATGTATACACTGCTATCTAAATCTTTGTGTTTCAGAAGAAAGTATGAGCAACAAGGAAACCTGAAAAGTCATTAGAAATAAAGGAGGTAATTGATAGGTTTGGGGTCTAACAGAAGGCTATTTTATTATGAAATTCCTTAGTTTGTTGTATCTCTGATCATCACCTGCTCTAAAGAAAGAGGACTGCTCCTTTATGGTGATATTTTATTTGTACTGAAATGTGATTTTATTTGTATGTTAATAAATAAAGTTGCCTGGGGGTCAGAGCTAATAGCCAGCCATAGCAGAAGCTGGGGGGCGGGGTGCACACCTTTAATCTCAGCACTTGGGAGGCAGAGCTAGGCAGATCTCTGTGTGTTCAAGGATACAGCCAGCATGGAGACACACACCTTTAATCTCATACCAACCATAGAAGACCTGGAGGTCTGTATAGATAGGCAGTGATGAGGAGGTCATGTGGTTGGGTTTACAACCAATGAGAAGGCAGAACAGAAAGACTATATAAAGACAGATACACAGGAAGTAGCACACTTGCTGAGGAGGACAGCAGCAGCAGCAGTGAAGAGTAAGGTTTTTAGCTCTTAGTTATTGCTCTGACTTCTTGGGCTTTCATCTCTGCATTGGCTCTGTGTTTCTTATTTAACAAGATGGTTACATCTACATTCCTTTGCCTGGAGCTTTATTTGAAATAATATGATTAAAAAAAGATGCATGTACATATTGTCTTCTATATAAGCAGCTTGCTTTGATCATTTTTGTGGAATTATATCTTAAAATCTATATGTTCCCTTTTGTTGAAGCAATTGTTTGAAATATTACTACTTTATAATAATTTAAGATTATGAGAGTATTAAAACACGATCATTATCAGTCTTTGAATCTACTGGGATGTGTCTATTTCAATGGTACTTCTAACCTAGGTATGGTACATATAACCATAATCCTGGGACTCAGGAAGCTGAGGTAGGATTATTGTGAGTTTGAGATCAGCCTGGGCTACATAGTGAGTTCCAGTTCAACTTGGACTATCTGTGTTATTTGGATAAACTTTCATGGATCCAAATGTTGTTCAAAGTGTTTACTTCATTAGAAATTTTGGAAAGAAGCATTGCTCTATGTACAGAGTTACAGAGGAAAATAAACTTACATAGGAAGTTTTCATTAAAATATTGCTTCCTATGTATTTATCCCAGAAGATAAGATTTAATAACCAAATGCTAATTCTTTAAATGAGAAATAGTTTTAAACTTTAATTTTATTTGTGTGTGTGTGTGTGTGTGTGTGTGTGTGTGCTGTGTTTACACATGTGTGTGTTGTAGTGGGGGTCTGTGCATACACACAGAGCCCAGAGGGGGTTATCAGGCGTCCTTCATCACTCTACACCTTATTTCTCTAAGATAGTTTTTCTCTGAACTTGGAGCTAGGTTGGCAATGATCCTCCTGTCTCAGCCCTGCACAATGCTGGGATTGCGGGTGTATGTGTACAAAATCACCAAGCTTCTTGCATGAGTGCTGAGGATTCAAACTTAAGTCCTCATGCATGAACAGCAAGCACATTTCCCCAACTTAGCCCCTCCCTAGCCCCAGGGAGAAATTTTCTAAGTGTCATCAAACTGTATCATTTAGATGTGAACATGCAGTAAGTGGTCTTTTGACTGACTGGGACCGTGACAGTTGGACCTTCTTTTTAGGGAGGAACCCATTCTCTACATATTGCAATTTCTTCCATCTCATGGAATTACATGGATTTTCTTTTTTATTGCCTTGCCAAGGGTCTTGTCGTGGGCATAATACTGGTTCTCCAAAGATGTTCAGGCTGGAATTCCTGTAGCCTATATATGTTGCAGAACAAAGGAAATACAGAGCTGATGAAAATGGGATGGGAAGAACAGCCTGGGTTGTTATCCAGGTGGGCCCAACTTACTCATGCAAGTCCTTGAAGCTGGATTGCTTTTTCTGCCCATGGAGAATCTGGCAAAGAAAGCCTGTGGAAAGGAACCCAGCCCTGCCAAAGTGTCTAGTTTAGCCCGTGAGGCTCTAGGGTTCTTCACCCACAGAACTGCAAGATTACACTTGCACTGTCCAGCATTGAGTGTCTGGTGGCTTGGCTCAGCAGCAATAGAAAATGAATGCAGAGTTTTTTAGCACTGAGTTATCTGGAATAGAGGGTCCAGGAGGCAAGGATTTCTTTCACATGCCTAAAGATGGCTGGTTTCGAGAAGACCAAGTTAGTGAGGGTGCTTGAGATCTAGTCTTCAATAAGAAGAATTTAGGTCATGATTGAAATTATAGACAGTATGAAAATATAGCCATCAAAAATATGACTGGATAATTCTGAAAAACAAGAGCTCCCCTTTCTGGAGGTGCCCAGAAACAACACATGGCATTTGTAACACATTTTGTAGCATGCCAGCAGTTTAATATTCATAAATTATCCCATTTAGTGATTGACAATGGAGGCTCAATGGAGGGACCACAGCTAGTGCAGAGCAGAACTGGAGCTGAGTCTTAGGAAGACTGAAGACAAGGAGGCCAGTACTTAATGCTGTATTCCTTCCTTGCACTAAAAGACTGGGTAGATGTCTTCTAAGGCTTCTTCCAGCTTTGTAAGCTTCAGCAATTCTATGAAGAAATATTTTATATGTAATACAGTGCATGACTTCAGGCATATATAGGTGCAAGTCATGATTCTCAGTCCTGAATAAGAGCTTTGGAGTAGGACCAGTGACCTGTTGCAGGAGGAAGCAGACTAAGGTGATGGCTGCCCTGAGCAAGGTTGGTAAATGTCTTACAATCCTGATTCTCTGATGTAAATGGTTTTGCTCCATCACTGATGTGGAGCTGGGAAGAGATATGTCCAAACACAGTTACATTGTGTTGTTACCATATGTAGTAAACATAAATAATACCTCAAGTGCATGGTATAAAATGTTCTAAATAATTAGGAAATAAGTTTTGAATACTTTTACCCTTGCTTTACAGTATAACTTATTTGAATATAAGTCATATATTTTTTTAGTAATGGTTACATTTAACAAATAACCCCCAGAATTCCTATAAATGTGACAGTTGGCTTTGGCAAGTTAATATGGACCAGCTTTAGCACACCACTGCAGTCACCCCTGGGAATGCTACTTAGAAGCTTGGTGTCATGAGAACTGAGCCGGCTGATGAAGAGCCTGTGTGCTTCTTATGGGTTCTGAGTCCCGAGGACAATAATGGTGTATGGTCTTATGAGAACAATAATGGTCAGCTTCGTGAGGAGGAGTAGAAAATCTCCTATATACCCATCCCCCGAATTCTGTCTAGCTTGTGTTTAGCTAAAATAGTTCATTGCACTTGCTTTGTTATTGTTAAGAGAAGTGAGAAAAATTTCCTATTTTATATGAGTCCTTGGCTGATCAGACAGATAATTATTTTCAGCCACTGAGAACTAGAGGAATTTTTAAAGCTTACTGTAAAAACATTTCTATGTAGTTTTGCTTAAAACTACTGCTTTTTCACTGATACCTTTTAATTGATAAGAGAAAAAAGAGGCTTCTGTTCATTTCAAACACAGAAATTTAGTTTAAGTTCAAGAGAAATGTCAGAAAGAGAAGGGAGCCCCTCTGGGTCCCTTCAGTCTACAGACAAGGAGATTGTTGATAAGTGAGATATGAAAGAATGAGGCCCAGTGGATCAAACTATCATGGTAAGAGAGGAGCATGTGTAGATGGGGATAAATTAAGAAGCCCCAGCCATCAGGGAAGAGAGTAGGTGGTAAAAGAACCTGGCTGGAAAGTTGGTTAAACATACAACTCGGATCTGGAAAAAACGGTTCAGGTAAATAGATTTAGTCAGGGCCTCTGCCTGCTGCACTGCATCTAGTGCTGAGATGATTCACAGTCGACAGCAACAGAGAGAAAGTGAGTTAAGCCCATCCTCTTTTTTATTTTTTCAACTTGTAAGAATACAAATAATATACAAATACCTTCTCATCGTAAAAAATGATAGAGTAAAAAAGTGGGCGATAGACTAAATAATGAAATCTCTACTCATACTCCATAGCCCTCGGTCTGTTTCCTTTTCTAGAATAGCAGTTCTTAACAGTTTGGTGTTCACTGTGTCAGGCATCTCCAACATGTCTACAGACATAAATGTTTATATGTAGACTATAAATATATTCTATTTGTTTCTCCTTTCTTAAAATTAATGTCTTGTACTTCACATCCATGTTTATTGCTGTATTATTTACAATAACTAAGAAATGGAGCCAGTCTAGATGCCCACTAACAGATTAATGGATAAAGAAAAGATTATATAAATATAAATATATATATATATATAATGGAATTTTATTTAGCCATAAAGAAAAATGGAATCATGGGCCGTGAGATGGTTCAGAAAGTGAAGAAAGATACTTGCTGCCAAGCCTGACCACCTGAGTTTGATGCTCAAGATTCACATCTCGAGAAACACCTCTCATAAGTTATCCTCTGACCTCCTTATTTGTTCATGGCATTGCCCGCCCCCCATAAATAAATTAAATAAAAATTTAAAGACAAAAATGAAATCATGATAGTTATAGTTAGCTGGATGATGAATGGAACTGTTAGGTAAAATATGCCAGATGAGAAACACACACAACCTTTTTTTCTCTCCTATGAGGATCCTAGATCTCAGTAGGAGTAGGACATGAAACAAGAGCAGAGACTATAATAGGGGAAGATGATGTCTCAAGGAAGAAGGATGATAGAATGTATGTGATATGAGGGCAGAGGAGAGGCTGTTCAGGGAGAGGTAGGGGATCAGCAAGAAAAGGTCAGCTTCAAGAGAAAGGGGAAGGGGAAGAGGAATCAATAAGAACAAGGTACAAATGAAACTGCCATAATGAAATTCATTATATTGTATGCTAACTGAAAAACCAAAATAGGAAGGCAGCTTGGTCCTCCCCCCAACTCTGGTAGAACTCCACTGCTCTGGTGCAGTCCCCACCAGCTGACCAGCAGGTGAAAGACCTTCCTGCAAGCTACACCACCCCTCCACCACCCACTGGATTCTGTTCCCCCAAGACCCACTTGGCTACCCAGCCTCACACACCTCATCACCTTCCCCATGCCTGACAACTCCAGCAGACTCCATGGCACAGGTACGACCCATACCAGTTGAAACAACAGGTGAGTGACTGGCCTCCCAGCTGAACTTACCCAGCCTCCAGACCCTAAGCCCCAGGGCATATCCTGTGCCCCTCCCCATCCCATCTCAGCACCATCAAGGCAGCTGAGCCCTGCCCCCAACTCTGGTAGAACTCTACTTCTTTGGTGCAGTTCCCAGGTGAGAGACCTGCCTGCTGCCTCCCCTCACTGGATTCTGTTCCCTAAGACAAACTGCCACTCAGCCCAACCCCACCCACCTCCCCCTCCTCCTTCTCATGGCCAGCCTTCCCCTTAACTCTAGCAGATTCCATAGGCATAGGTACAGGCTACACCAGTCAGAAGAACAGGAGGATATGCTGGATCTAAGCACCCAAACACCTACAAACCTAGTTGAGACATCCTACTGAAACTGAAGATCTGCCAATCACCAGAACTCTTGGCTATTCAGGCAATAAGACAATAAAGGAAACAGATAATAAAACATCCAACAGAGACAACACAAGAATCAACACCCAGACCTATTATTATCTTAAACTCAGGTGTGTAAATGACAGTGTAAGAATATATTCAACAACAGAAAGGGCAATATGGCACCACCAGAACCCAGTGATCCTACAACAGCAAGACCTGAACATTCCAATGCAGCTGAAGCACAAGAAAATGACCTTAAAAATAACTTTATAGGCCCTTAAGGAGGAAATGAAAAATTCCTTTAAATTGAGGAAAAGACAAACCAAAAATTGGAAGAAATCAATAAATCTCTTAAAGAAAGCCAAGAAAAAACAATCAAACAGGTGAAGGAAATGGTTTAAGACCTGAAAATTGAAATAGAAGCAATAAATAAAACACAAAATGAGATAATTCTGGAAATGGAAAATCTGGGTAAGCAAACAGGAACTACAGATGTAAGCATCACCAACAGAATACAAGAGATAGAAGAGAGAATCTCAAGTGTTGAAGATATGATAGAGGAAATAGATTCATTGGACAAGGAAAATGTTAAATCTAAAAATCTTAACACAAACACCCAGGAAATCTAGGATACCCTGAAAAGACTAAACCTAAAAATAATAGGGATAGAAGGAGAAGAATCCCAGCTCAAAGGCACAGAAAATATATCACAGAAGAAAACTTTAGCAAAATCACAGAAGAAAACTTTCCCAACTAAAGAAGGACATACCTATGAAGGTACAAGAAGCTTATAGAACACCAAATATGCTGGATCCAAAAAAAAGGTCCTCTAACCACATAATAATCAAAACAGTAAACATACAGAATAAAGAAAAAATATTAAGAGATGCAAAGGACAAAGGGCAAGTAACATATGAAGGCAGACCTATGAGAAAATTACACCTGACTTCTCAGTGGAGACTCTAAAAGCCAGAAGGTCCTGAACATTAAGAGACCATGGATGCCAACCCAGACTACTATACCCAGCAAAACTTTCAATCACCATAGACAGAGAAAACAAGATATTTTATGACAGAACCAGATTTAAATAATACCTATCCACAAATCCAGCCCTACAGAAAGTACAAGAGGGAAAATTGCAACCCAAAGAAGTTAGTTGCACCCATGAAAACACAGACAATAGATAATCTCATGCCAGCAAAACCCAACAAAGAGAAACACACACACACACAAAGACACACAGACACACAGATACACAGACACACACACACAACCACCACCACTAAAACAAAAAAAAAAACAGGAATTGACAATCACTGGTCATTAATATCTCTTAATATCAATGGACTCAATTCGTAAATAAAAAGACACAGGCTAACAGAATGGATATGAAAACAGGATTCATCCTTCTGCTGCATATAAGAAACATACCTCAACTTTTAAGATAGACATTACCTTAGAGTAAAGAGTTGGGAAAAGATTTTCCAAGTAAATGGACCTAAGAAACAAGCTGGTGCAGCTATCCTACTATCTAAGAAAATAGACTTCAAACTAAAATTAATCAAAAGAGATGGAGAAGGACATTTCATATTCATCAAAGGAAAAATTCATCAAGATGAAGTCTCAATTCTGAACATCTATGCTCACATACAAGGGCACCCACATTTGTAAAAGAAACATTACGAAAGCTTAAATCACAATCAAACCCCACTCATTAATAGTGGCAGACTTCAACACCCCACTCTCACCACTGGACAGGTCTGCCAGACAGAAACTAAACAGAGAAATAAGGGAACTAATAGATGTTATGACTCAAATGGACTTAACAGATATCTGCAGAACATTTCACCCAAACACAAATGAATATACCTTCTTCTCAGCATCTCATGGAACCTTCTCTAAAATTGACCACATACTTGGTCACAAAGCAAATTTCAACAGATACAAAAAAAATTGGAATAATCTCTTGTATCTTATCAGATCACCATGGGTTAGAGTTCAACAACAACACAAACTACAGAAAGCTTACAAACCCATGGAAACTGAACAACTCTCAACTGACTTACCACTGGGTCAAGGAAGAAATAAGGAAAGAAATGCAAGACTTCCTAGAATTCAATGAAAATGAATACACAACATACCCAAACTTATCAGACACTATAAAAGCAGTGCTAAGAGAAAAGTTCATAGCACTCAGTGCCTACATAAATAATTAGGAGAAATCTCACACTAGTGACTTAACAGCACACCTGAAAACTTTAGAACAAAAAGAAGCAAACTCATCCAGGAGGAGTAGATGGCAGGAAATAAAGTCAGAGTTGAAATCAATAAAATAGAAACAGAGAACAATACAAAGAATCAATGAAACAGAGTTTTCTTTGAGAAAATCAATAAGATAGACAAACCCTTATCCAAACTAAAAGGCAGAGAGAATATTCGAATTAACAAAATCAGAAACGAAAAGGAGGACATAACAGCAGACACTGAAGAAATCCAGAGTCATTCACAAAATTGGAAAATCTAAAAGAAATGGAAAATTTTCATTGATGAGCACAACATATCAAAATTAAATCAAGACCAGATAAACAATTTAAATAAACCTATAAGCCCTAAGGAAATGGAAGCAGTCATTAAAAAGTCTCCGAACCAAAAAAAAAAAAAAAAAAAAAAATCCCAGGGCCAGATGGTTTCAGCACAGAATTATACCAGACTTTCAAAGAAGAGTTAATACCACTACCCCTGAAATATTGTGTTCTACACAATAGAAACAGAAGGAACATTTCCAAAACCTTTTTATGAGGCTACAGTTATCCGGATACCCAAAACCACACAAAAATTCAACAAAGAAAGAGAATTACAGACCAATTTCCCCGATGAACGTTGATACAAAAATACTCAATAAAATACTGACACTGAATCCAAGAACACATAAAACAATTGTCCACCATGATCAAGTAGGCTTCATTCCAGAGATGCAGGAATGGTTCAACATAGGAAAATCTGTCAAAGTAATCCACCATATAAATGAACTGAAAGAAAAAAAAAGCACATGATCATCACATTAGATGCCAAAAAAGCCTTTGACAAAATGTATCACCTCTTCATGATAAAGGTCTTGGAGAGATCAGGGATACAAGGAACATAACTAAACATAATAAAGGTAATTTACAGCAAGCATATAGCGAAAATCAAATTAAATGGAGAGAAACTCAAAGTGATTTCACTAAAATCAGGAACAAGACAAGGCTGTCCATTTCCTCCATACCTACTCAATATAGTACTTTAAATTCTAGCTAGAGCAATAAGACAACAAATGGAGATAAAGGGGATACAAATTGGAAAGGAGAAGTCAAACTTTCATTATTTGCAGACGATATGCTAGTATACATAAGTGACCCCAAAAATTTTACCAGGGAACTCCTACAGCTGATAAACACCTTCAGTGATGTGGTTGGACACAAGATTAACTAAAAAAATTAGTAGCCTTCCTATATACAAATGATAAATGGGCTGAGAAAAAAGTCAGGTAAACAACATCCTTTACAATAGCCACAATAATATATCTTGGGGTAACTCTAACCAAACAAGTGAAAAACCTGTATGATAAGAACTTTAAGTCTTTGAAGAAAGAAATTGGAAAAGATATCAAAAGAAGGAAAGATCGCCCATGTTCATGGATTGGTAGGATTAACACAGTGAAAATGGCAGTCTTACCAAAAGCAATATACAGTTGTAATGCAACCCCAATCAAAATTCTAGCACAATTCTTTACAGACCTAGAAAGAACAATACTCAACTTCATATGGAAAAACAAAAGACTCAGGATAGCTAAAACAATCCTGGACAATAAAGGAACTTCTGGAGATCCCTGATTTCAAGTTCTACTACAGAGCTATAGTAATAAAAAAAAGCTTGGTATTGGCGTAAAAACAGACAGGTGGATCAATGGAATCGAATCAAAGACCCTGACATTAATCTGCATATGTATGGACACCTGATTTTTGACAAAGAAGCCAAAATTGTACAATGGAAAAAAGAAAGCATCTTCAACAAATGGTGCTAGTATAACTGGATGTAAACATGTAGAAGATTGCAAATAGTTCCATATCTATCACCATGCACAACACTCAAGTCCGAGTGGATCAAAGACCTCAACATACATCCAGTTACACTGAACCTGATAGAAAATAGTTGGAAAGTGTCTTGAATGCATTGGCACAGGAGACAACTTCCTGAATAGAATACCAGTAGCAGAGACACTGAGACTGACAATTAATAAATGGGACCTCCTGAAACTTAAAAGCATCTCTTAGGCAAAGAACACTGTCAATAAGAACAAACTGCAGCCTACAGAATGGGAAAAGATCTTCACCAACTCCACATCTGACAGAGGTTGATCTCCAAAATATATAAAGAACTCAAAAAAATAAACATCCAAATAACAAATAATCCAAAAATAGGGTACTGATATGGTGGTATTGTGTTCCCCAAAATATTGTGTGCCCTAATAAACTTATCTGGGGTCAGAGAACAGAACAGCCACTAGATACAGAGGCTAGAAAATGGTGGCACTCATACCTTTAATCCTAGCATTCCAGAGACAGAGATCTACCTGGATCTCTGTGTGTTCAAGAATACAGCAAAGCGTGGTGACTCACGCCTTTAATCCCAGGAAGCGAACCTTTAATCCCAGGGAGTGATGGCAGAAAACAGAAAGGTATATAAGGTGTGAAGACCAGAAACTAGAAGCATTTGGCTGGTTAAGCTTTCAGGCTTTTGAGAAGCAGTTCAGCTGAGATTCATTCTGGATGAGGACTCAGAGGCTTCCAGTCTGGGGAAACAGGATCAGCTGAGGAATTGGCAAGGTAAGGTGGCTGTGGCTTGTTCTGCTTCTCTGATTTTCCAGGCTCCAGGTTTGATTTTATTTATAAGACCTTCTAAGATTCATGCTACATACTGATCTAAACAGAGAATTCTCAACAGAAGAATCTCAAATGGCCGAAAGACATTTAAGGAATTGCCCTACATCCTTAGCTATCAGGGAAATGCAAATCAAAATGACTCTGAGATACCATCTTACACCTGTCAGAATGGCAAAGTTCAAAAACACTAATGGCAGCTTATGCTGAAGAGGATGTGGAGTAAGGGGAACACTCTTCAACACCATGAGAGGTCTGTCCCATCTGAACAAAGACAGAGGAGGAGTGGAAGGGTGGGGCCCGGTGGAGACAGAGGAGAGAACGGAAAGAGAGGAGGGAGGGGAAATTGCAGTTGGGATGTAAAATAAATAAAAAATTAATCAATAAAAAAGACTTAAAAAACTAATACTAAGATAAAATTAATTTCTTAGAGATGTTTTGATAAGTTCATCTTTTAAATAATTTTGTTCTACAGTATGAATAAGTTACTAAAATTATCTTAACCATCTCCTGAGGTAGAAATTTAGTTTCTACCCCAACTTGTTACTATTTGAAACAATAGTTTAGTAAAGGTCTTTGCTTTATGAGCATTTCTATAGTGTTGATTCCTACCAGTGGACTTGCTGTTTATAGGAGATAAACCTTTATAATCTATATATAAATTTCCATGTGTTCTCCACAAATGCTGTGTAATTTTCCATCAGTAGTGAAATGCATCATTTTTAACACAGGCAGCAGCTGAGACTATCTTTATTGTTTTTGCCTTCCTAGAATTAATTTCCCTTTTCCTGTTAACAGTTTCTGATTTCCTTTGGGGGAACCACCCTTTCCTTGTGAGTTAATAAGACTCCCCTCAGAAGTAGAATATGTAACTCAGACATCAACACTGAGCCGTAGATCCACTTATCAAAGGATCAATTCAGAGATAGACAAATGAAAAGGCCTTGAAAAATTGGGTATTTCATTAGTTTGAGTGACAGTTTTAGGAAGGCCTGTAAACCAACTTGATTCCATTAAGGTGAATCCAGCGACTTCTCAGAGTTATGCTCGAAAGTGGACCTAGGAGGAGGTAGCTCCGAGGAGTACCCTGACCTCAGTGAACTGTTTCCGTCCTTCCTTCCACCTCTATTCATGCTCTCCTTACTTCCCTCTTCTTTGTGTCTTGACAGCTCACCATTTTTGCTATCCAGTACTTAGTTTATGGATGCACACAAGTCCTTAAATAAAAAGCTTTCCATCAGCTTGGTGCATGGTTTGTTCTGTTCCTTCCTTTAATGCCAATCTTGTTGAGACTTATTTCCCATTGTATCTTTGTCCATTCCAACCCTCACCACTTCACTTACGGTAATCTTAGTGAATTTTTAGGAACATCTTTAAATTAAAAAAATTTAGATAAAACTTACCATATACTTTATCATTTTAAATATGCAACTGTGTGGTTGTATTAATATAACTATCACTATGGTCTAACAAATAATGTCTCCATCCACCTCTGTCTTAGGGTTTCCATTGCTGTGAAGAGACTCCATGACCACAGCAACTCTTATAAAGAAAACATTTAATTGAGGCTGGCTTACAGTTTCAGAGATTTAGTCCATTATCATCATGGCAAAAAACATGGTGGCATGCAGGCAGACATGGTGCTGGAGGAGTTGACAGTTCTACATCTTGATCTGCAGGCAGCAGGAGACTGTGAGCCTCACTTGGCATAGCTTGAGCATAGGAAACCTCAAAGCCCACCCCCACAGTGACAGACTTCCTCCAACAAATCCACACCTACTCCAACAAGGCCACACCTCCTCATAGTGCCACTCCCTATGGCCAAGCATTCAAACTCATGAGTCTGTGGGGGCCAAACCTATTCAAACCACTACTCTCTCCAAAGCAGCCTTGTACCTGTTTTTTTTTTTTTTTTTACCCCCGAGACAGGGTTTCTCTGTGTAGCTTTGTGCCTTTCCTGGAACTCACTTGGTAGCCCAGGCTGGACTCGAACTCACAGAGATCCGCCTGGCTCTGCCTCCCGAGTGCTGGGATTAAAGGCGTGCGCCGCCGCCGCCGCCGCCTCCGCCGCCGCCGCCGCCGCCGCCGCCGCCGCCGCCGCCGCCACCGCCGCCGCCGCCACCGCCGCCACCGCCGCCGCCGCCACCACCACCACCCAGTCAACCTTGTACCTATTAACAACAGTCACTTCCCTTCTGTTGAGCCCTGACAGTGACTACTCCCATTGTTCCTTGCAGAAGTAGCTTCAGGGAGCCGAGTGGAGCATGCCACAGTGCTGTGTTGTAACCCTTTATCGACTTTATGTCCTCGTGGATTTGCCTACCTATGCATGTAGACTCATACTGTATGTGGCTATTTGTAAGGTTAGTTCATTATTTAGTACATATATCAGTGGCTAAATAATAGTCTGTTGTATGTGATTTACAATTCATTTATCTATTCATCTGCTGGTAGGCATTGGAGATATTTCTAACTTTCTGGCAATTAAAAACAGTTCTACTATGAACATTCATGTTTAAATATCTGTGTAAGTAAGGTTTTCAGTTCTGTCTGTATTAGGCATGGAGTTGCTGAGCCATCTGGTATATTAGACCCTAATTCACTGTATGATTTACAAATATTTCCTCCAATTCTGTGAGTTAGATTTTTAGTTTCTGTAGTGCTTTTCATAGCACAGATGTTTTTAGTTTTGGTGAAGTCAGTTTATATATTTCCCCTCTGGTTGCTTATGCTTTAAGTGTTATATCTAAAAAATTGTTGACTAATCAAAGTTATAAAGATTTACCTATGGGGCTTGGAAGATTGCTCTGTTGGTAAAGTGTTTGCTCACAAATCTGATCCAGCACCTGTGTAAGAAAAACATCAAGTGTTGTGATACATGCCTATAATCACACCTTTGGGAAAGCAGAGGCAGGAGGATCCTGAAATTCAATGGCCAGACAGTCTTGCTGAATTAGAAATTTCCAATTTTAGAAAAAGACCATATCTTAAACTAAAAAGGTGGGGAGCAGTTGTGAAAGACACCCAGTGTCAGCCTCTGGCCACCAAATTCATTCTCTCTCTCTCTCTCTCTCTCTCTCTCTCTCTCTCTCTCTCTCTCTCTCTCTCTCTCTCTCTCTCTCTCTCTCTCTCTCACACACACACACACACACACACACACACAATCTCCATATTTCCTCTAAAGTTGTGGTTCTTACATTAGGTCTTTGACCTATTTTGCATTGTAAGTGGTGTTTAAGGTTGAGATTCACATCCAGTTGTCCCAGTACTAATTGTTTAATCATATGTTCTTTCCTGATATAATTGGTATCAGGTTGAAAATCAATTCACTATAGAGGTATATAGGTGTATTCCTGGACTTTCATCTCTATTCTGTTGATTTACATGTTTGCCTGTGCCAGTGATCGGACCACACCCTTCGAATTACTAGGTTCTTTTTTTTTTTTTTAAGAGGTGAGTGCCTTAGCCTTCCAAGTAAGTGGGATTATAGGTGTCCTTAATTATTATAGTTTTGAAGTCATAAAGTATGGGTTCCCCAAATTCATTTTTTAAAGGAACATCTCATTATGTAGCCCAAGCTAGCCTTAACCTCACCCTGCAAAATTTATCCTGTTGTTTTTAAGATTTGTGTGGCTATTCTGGTTTTTAAAAATATTTTCTATGAACTTTATGATTGTTTCATTACTTTCTGAAAAAAGGCAACTGAAAATTTGGACTGGATCACATTTAATTGATAGATTAAGTTGGGAAATATAAAATTTCTAATATATGAAGACAAAACACTTTTCCACTTGTATCTTCAGTTTCTTTTGGCAAAGTTTATAGTTTTTGGCATACAAGACTTAGATTTATTCTGTCATTCTTGCTTTTTAATACTGGCTAAGTTCTTTTCTTAATTTCATCTTCTTATTATTTATTGCCAGTATATAGAAATATGAGTGTTTTTTGTATATAGATCTTTCTATTGAGAACCTTATTAGGATATTGAATGTATTAAATATTGAATGATATGGATTAAGTTTTTTTCTTTTTGAAACAGTGTTTCTCTGTTTAGCTCTGGCAGGTCTGGAACTCACTCTGTAGACCTGGCTGGCCTTGAACTCACAGAGATCTGCCTGTTTTTGCCTCTCAAGTGCTGGGATTAAAGGTGTGTCCTACCACCACCTGACTAAGTTCTTTTCTTAATTTTATTTTCTTATTATTTATTGCCAGTATATAGAAATATGAGTGTTTTTGTGTATAGATCTTTTGACTTATAACCTAATGTCATTTATTAGCCTGTGTATATATTTTCTTAGGTTTTGTATCTATATACAAGATTGTGTCAATTTTTAAAGATAGAGATGACTCTCTGCTTATTCCTTTATAATCTTTATAATTCTTCATAATTTCTCTATAATCTATAATTTTATTTTGCTGATGAGTTACTTTGTGATACAGAACCTCAGCACAATGTTAACAGAAGTGGTAAGGACAGTCGACTTGTCTCATTTCTGAATGAAAGGGGAAGAGGTCAGCCTTTCAGCGTTAAGCATGTTAGCAGTGAGGAGTACAGCTGTCCTGGGTCAGTTTGAGAAAGCGCCCTTTTGTTACTAGTTTGTTGAATGTTTTTTGCCATGAGAGGATATTAGTTTTTATCAAGTGTTTTTCTGCATGTGTCAAGATTACCATTATTTAATGTTTGTCACATTGAATTGTATATGTTGACTCAAATCCCAAATAAACCTCACTCCATAACAGTTTGTATTCACTTTAAAATCTTGCTAGATTAAATTTGATATTATTTTCTTGAGTTTTCATTTTTTATTAATAAGATGTGTGTGTGTGTGTGTGAGTGATGTCTTTGTTATTGATATAATGGCAATCCTTCATTTTTGAATGATAATTTCATTTAGAATTCTTTGTTGACAAATTTGTTTTTTCTTTTCAGAACCTTTAATATGTCATCTCATTTCCTTTTGACCTTTGTGGCTTCTATTGGGAACCTTATTAGGATATTGAGAAGCCCTTGTATATGATGAGTTGCTTCTCTCCTGCTGCTTTTCAGAATTTTATCTTCGGTTTTTGACAGTTTGGTTTATATGTATGTAAGGATGTTCTTTTTTTCTTTTAATATTTTTAGTTGAAGTAGAATTACTACACTTCCCCCTTTCCTCCCTCAAGCTCTTCCCAGCAACCCTCCCTCCCATCCCTCCCATGCCTCCTCCTGTCAAGTTGATAGCCTCTTTTTCTTTGATTGTATTTGTTACACACACACACACACACACACACACACACACACACACACACACACACACACACACACATACACGTAAATACAGCTGCTGGTTGATTTTTGTTGTTTGTGTGTGTATAGTTTAAAGGCTGACAACCAATAAGGGGGCTCTCCCCAGGAGATGCTCACTTTCCTTCTCCCAGCAGTCAGTAGTTGCTTTGTTCTTTGTCTAGGGGTGGGACCCCAGGCTGTAGGACTCCATGTTAACATGTCCATGGATATTTTTTTTTTTTTTTTTTTTTTTTTTTTTTTTTTTTGGTTTTTCGAGACAGGGTTTCTCTGCGTAGCTTTGCGCCTTTCCTGGAGCTCACTTGGTAGCCCAGGCTGGCCTCGAACTCACAGAGATCCGCCTGGCTCTGCCTCCCGAGTGCTGGGATTAAAGGCGTGCGCCACCACCGCCCGGCTGTCCATGGATATTTTTATTGTTCTGGTTTTGTTTAAGTGGCCATATCTAGGAGAGACTGTTTCACAGCAGTCTTCTTAGTATTCTGGCTCTTAAAATCTTTCTGCTTTCTCTTATGGAGTGTTCTTTTTCATCTTATGCTACTTAGAGTTAAGATTCTTTAATGTATAGTTTAATTTTTCCATTAAATTTGAAAGGTTTGATCATTTCTTCAAACATTATTTGTACCCCCTTATTTTTTTTTCCTCCTGTAGGACCCCTTCCCCATGGTGTATATAGTAGGCTTTACTGTATCTGTGTTTGTTACTTTTCTCATTGGTGTGACAAAATAACCTAATAAGAACAACTTGAGGGAGAAGATTTGTTTGGGCTCATGATTTCAGAGAGATTTCTTCTCGCCATGGTGGGGAAGGCTGAGTGGAGTGTTTCTGTGCCATAGAGAAGGCTTATCACATCTCATGATACAAAGTGCATTTAGTTTAACTTTCAGAGTCTACATAGTCCTAACAGTTCCCAGTACTGAATCCCAAACATGCAAAGTCTAAAGTCTTTTCTGAGACTCAAGGCATACTCTTAACTGTGAGCCCTTCTAAGATCAAACAAAAATTATATACTTCCAACATTCTACTGCAGAGAGTAAACAGTCTCATTCTAAAATGAAGAAATGGAACATGGGAAGAAAATGTTGGACCAAAGAAAGACATCAACTCTTCAGGGTAATCATTACATTCTGCAAGTCTGTGTCTAGCACCTAAGGCATATCTCCCAAGCTCTTTCATGCCCAATTAGGGAATTTGCTCTGGTATTATTGTTGGGGCCAACTGAAGTGGCTTTTGTGGGAGTGAAGGAGCCTAATTAGCTTTGTGTATCATCAGTAAGAATTCCCTGGTCAGGATATGAGAAGTCCTTTGATGAGAGGCCTGAGGTGGAGTTGGGATGACTAGTTAGAAAGCCCTTGCAAAAGAGCCACAAGATGACAGTGACATGGACTAGGGTATGACATTTGGAACAGAAAAAATAACTAGTAGAATTGAGAAGGATTTGGAAATAGAATGGATCTGTCTTGAATGTAGTTGCTAAATGAGAGAGAAATTATTTGCATTATTCCATTTATAAAGCTATATTAGCAGCTATCTATTTAGAACAAGAAGTGACTATATTGTACTGTAAATAAATAAATATGTTGACGATCTCCTCTAGAGCTGCTGTCTCTAGACCCTGCCCTCAGAAAGCCCACCAAGGGTCAGCCCCTCCCCCGGGGCTGCTCAAGACCACCCCTACAGGATATTTAAGACCTGGTTGCCAGACCTGCCCTGTGATCTCCCTCTTGCCTTCCTGAGAGTCACCTGGGAGTTGCTTTGCTATGTTTTAATAAACCTGGACTAATTAATTTGTCTTGATTGGCTTATTGCATTGGTGGAGGATACCCAATAACTAGGGCTCCAATACTTACAGTATACACCAGTGACAAAAAGTAGATGATATTTTATAGTTTCTTCTTTTTTTTTTTTTTTTAAAAAAAACAACTTTATTTTGATTTATTCTTTGTATCTTTCACATCATGCCTCCCAATCCCACCCACCTCCCTCCCCCCATAAAAATGAAACAAAATAAAATTTAAGAGAAAAAAGGGGAAAAAAGGAAGAGAGGGAAAATCTCGCCGTGGAAGCTACAGTGTGGCACAGTGAGTCATGCAGTAAACCCCTTTATCCATATATTTTACTTGCAAATGTTCATTGCAAAGAATCATTGGTCTGGTTTGAGGGCCCTGGTTTTTGCTACACCATTGATGCTGGGCCCTCACTGGGTCTCTTCCTGGACATCCCTTTGCTGCCCTGTGTCATGGAGATCCTGCAGCAATACCCCTCAACACCCCATGCTCCAGCAGATCACAGATGGGGTGGATGTTGGGGTAGGCTAACTCATAACTCTGGTTGGTCAACCTGCCAGCTCTCCCTTGTCCTTGCCACTAGGGCGGAGCTCTCCTGCATTGCCCTGGCTAGTTCACTCCTTGCAGTGATGACAAGGGGCAGGGCCAGTTCTGCTTTCATGTCCTCAGGGGCGGTTCTCCCACACCTACACTTTCAGGGCCAGCTCCACTGTGTTGTCCAGGAGAGGTATAGGGGCCGCTTTCCTGAGTGCTGCAGCTGATGAGGGACAGGGACAGCTCTCCTGCTCTTTATGACCTCAGGGCCAGCTCTTCCATCTACCTCAGGCATTGATGGGGGCATCTCTCTTCTGCCCATGCTGCTACATGACAGATGAGTAATGGAGACAGCTCTCCCATGCTCACATCATTGGAGTTGGCTCACCCACACCTCCGCCAACACGGTCAGCTCTACCGTGCTGCCCAGGTGAGGTAGAGGATCCTCTTTCCTGAGAGCTGAGGCTGGTAACGGTGAGGGTCAGCTCCCTCGACCAACACAGGTGGCAGTTTTTTTTAATTAATTAATTTTTTTGAGATAGTCTTACTATGCAGCCCTGGCCTAGACTTGGTATGTAGAACAGGATGACATTGGACTCAGAGAGATCCATCTGCCTGCCTCTGCTTCCTGAGTATTGGGATTAAAGGAGTACACCCAGCCCTGTAGTTTCCTTTTTTAAAAGTATTTATGCCTAAATTCCACCTAAGCTCCCTTAAACAACCACTGACATTAGGGAAAAGCTACCAAATATAGTCCTACTGCTCACACCAAATCCTTTGAATTTGAAGGGCTGGCTCAGTTTGTCACTCCATTATCAGCATATAAAGAGATGTGATTGGTCTGGGTGTTGCTGGAGAGCTTCTCTCCAGGTTCCATTAAGCCCCGCAGTCCCACAATCCACATATAAAATAATCACTCAGACGCTTATATTGCATACAAACTGTATGGCCGTGGCAGGCTTCTTGCTAACTGTTCTTATATCTTAAATTAACCCATTTTTATAAATCTATACCTTGCCACGTGGCTGGTGGCTTGCTGGCGTCTTTACATGCTGCTTGTCCTGGCGGTGGCTGCATTGTCTCTCCCCCCTTCTTCCTGTTTCCCCAATTCTCCTCTCTCTTTGTCCCATCTATACTTCCTGCCTGGTCACAGGCCATCAGTGTTTTATTTATAGAGTGATATCCACAGCATTTCCCCTTTTCTTCTTTTTTTAAAAAGGAAGATTTTAACTTTATCATGGTAAAATTATATATAACAAAACAATTATTGAGCAAGAATTACAGTTACAATATTAAAGATGTCCTATCTTATATTTGTGAGTTTAAGGTTTTATATCTAACTTATCTTTTATCATAACTGAGGAAATTATAACTATTTAGTCTTTAACCACATCAAAGACCTGAGAAGGAACATAATGGTACCTGAGAAATGGTAGATGGATGCAAGCAACTTTCAGGAATCTTGCAAGAGTAGACCAAGACTGCTGGCAGCCTGGACAGTCACCTAATGTTTCTCAGCATTGTTGGTGCATTCAAATTGGCTACAGGCCTAGAGTATCTGACAGACCATTTTCAGAAGCAGGAATTCTGAGAGACCATCGTACCCTGTCTTGGCAGAATACAGTGGTCGCTTTCCTTGTGTCCCGCTTGTCCAGAAAGGACAGCATTGCATTTGTACTGTCAGCCATCAAGGCAAGGGCAGTTCTTTGCCCAGTAGGCCATTTTGTGCCAAAAAGACAAACTTCCAAATGGAAATGTCTTAGAAGCCCAACATTCTCTTGGGATCAATTGTTGCAGCCAGGAGCAATTGTGTCTCACGTCAACAGAATTTTAAGTTATTTAAATGCCATATTCTCTAGGTCTGTGAAGTGTTTGAAGATTACCTATCTATCTGAAATATATCTATGTATACCTAGAAGACTTAACTAACATGGCTACAAATATGATTATCATAGATGACTAATTATTAATCTATTTTTAATTATCCATTACAATTTTAAATGAGTTAAACATAATACCTCAAACAAGAATAGAAATATATATATGTATATATATGCATATATATATATATATATACAGTATAACAAAATTAACTTCAAGTTTGTATCAATAAACTAAAATTTATACCAATGTAAAACATTTTAAACATAAACTAAAATCTATACCAATGTAAAACATTTTAAACAAGTTGTTCTTTAAAAGTAGGTTGATTAATCTACCCTTTTATCTTATCATCTCTATATCCTCCTATATATCTGTATCATATCCCCTTTTCTTTTTTAGAAAGAGATCACATTTATAATCAACCTGTTTTAAATAAAAATATTGGTTTTTCTCTGTCCCACACCAGAGGGCTCTTCTGATTTGGGACACAAGAATCTCTTAACCATTTTTTTTAAAAGCAATATGTCTGGGTTTAGAGGGAGAGTGAGCCAATTCCACCTCTAAAGCCAGCTTGGTATATTTGGGAATTTGGGCGTAGCATCTCTTACTACTTCCTGCTGGAGGGGGGCGCTGTACCTTATGGGGATGCAAAGAAAATTTTAGACCTATGGAGTAGTCCTTGAGGCTGTATTGTGGGAGCCAGTTGCCTTGAAACCGTTCTGGATGTTGGATCATCTGGGTCATGGTGTCATCGGAGATCTTTCAGGGGGTCTTGGCTGGTGAAACCTGATGTATCTTAATCTGGAACAAATCCATAGCCTCTGGCTTTCTGTGGAAACAAAAGCAGAACCTCTTTTCCAAAGTAACATATCCTTATATCCAAATTTTGAAGTCAAGGTACCTTTAAAATTTACATTTTGGCATAACTGAACAGCTTTTACAATCAAATGTTTTTCTTTAGTTACGAATATCAAAGACAACATAATCCAGATTTTCTGTGTGATAGCCATCTTTATGTGGCTTATTACTTTTATTGTTTTTTTAAACACTTTATTTTTAGATACTATTTATTTATATAATGGTATATATATATTTTGTCTTTTAAGTCTACATACATTTTTACATGTATTATAAACTATTTTATCTGAATCAGTCTTATTGACTGTAGCCTTCTAGGCCTGAAAGGGCGCTGTGGCTGCTGGCTCCGCCCCCTTCAGCTTTTCAACATGGCGGTGGTACGTTTTCTCCAGCTTTGGGAGTCATCAAGTCTCAGAAATAGTAGGTCTACTCTTTTATCAAAGCAGCGTGTAGCCCAGAAACCTCTTTTTAAAAAAAAAAAAAAAAAATACTAGTAAAGACTAAATCTACCACACAGCGTAATGTGCCGCTGGCAGACGCCTCATTCCTGCCATACTGTTGGTTAAACGCACATGCCAGGAACCCGCCAGTGTTCAAACCTGCATTTTGGGGCATCTAGGTGCCCTGAGACATGAAGCAGGAGCCTGGTTTTGGCTCTGTTTAGAATTGGTTATTAAATATTATCAGGTTTAAGGTGGAAACTCGAGCCGTTGGGCGCCATTTGTTGCTGGAGGGCTTCTCTCCAGGTTCCATTAAGCCCCGCAGTCCCACAATCCACTTATAAAATAATCACTACAATTACCCTGATACCCAAACCACACATGATGCAACAAAGAAAGAGAACTACAGACCAATCTCCCTCATGAACATTGATGCAAAAATACTCAACAAAATATTGGCAAACCAAATCCAAGAATACATCAAAACAATCATCCATCACGACCAAGTAGGATTCATCCCAGGGATGCAAGGATGGTTCAACATACGAAAATCAGTCAATGTAATACACCATATAAACAAACTGAAAGAAAAAAAACCACATGATCATCTCCTTAGATGCTGAAAAAGCCTTTGACAAAATCCAACACCCCTTCATGATAAAGGTCTTAGAAAGATCAGGAGTACAAGGAACATTTCTAAACATAATAAAAGCAATTTATAGCAAGCCAACAGCAAACTTCAAATTAAATGGAGAGAAACTCAAAGCGATACCACTAAATTCAGGAACAAGACAAGGCTGTCCACTCTCCCCATATTTATTCAATATAGTACTAGAAGTTCTAGCTAGAGCAATAAGACAACATAAGGAGATCAAAGGGATACAAATTGGTAAGGAAGAAGTCAAACTTTCACTATTTTCAGATGATATGATAGTATACATAAGTGACCCCAAAAACTCTACCAGGGAACTCCTACAGCTGATAAACTCCTTCAGTAAAGTGGCAGGATACAAGATCAACTAAAAAAAGTCAGTAGCCCTCCTATACACAAATGATAAAAGGGTTGAGAAAGAAGTCAGAGAAACATCTCCATTTACAATAGCCACAAATAATATAAAATACCTTGGGATAACACTAACTAAACAAGTGAAGGACCTTTTTGATAAGAACTTTAAATCTCTAAAGAAAGAAATTGAAGAAGATATCAGAAAATGGAAGGATCTCCTATGCTCATGGATAGGTAGGATTAACATAGTAAAAAATGGCAATCTTACCAAAAGCAATCTACAGATTCAATGCAATCCCCATCAAAATCCCAACACAATTCTTCACAGACTTGGAAAGAAAAATACTCAACTTCATATGGAAAAACAAAAGACCCAGGATAGCTAAAAGAATCCTATACGATAAAGCAACCTTTGGAGGCATCACCATTCCTGACCTCAAACTCTACTATAGAGCTATAGTAATAAAAACAGCTTGGTACTGGTATAAAAACCGACATACGGACCAATGGAATCGAATTGAAGACCCTGACATTAATCCATGCACATATGAACACCTGGCTTTTGTCAAAGGAGCCAAAACTATACAATGGAACAAAGAAAGTATCTTCAGCAAATGGTGCTGGCATAACTGGATCTCAATATGTAAAAGATTACAAATAGATCCATATCTGTCACCATGCACAAAACTCAAGTCCAAGTGGATCAAAGACCTGAACATAAATCCAGTTACACTAAACTTAATAGAAAAGAAAGTAGGAAGCACTCTTGAACGCCTTGGCACTGGAGACCATTTCCTAAATAAAACACCAACAGCACAGACCCTGAGCACAACAATTAATAAATGGGACCTCTCCAAATTGAGAAGCTTTTGCAGGGCAAAAGACACAGTCAATAAGACAAAAAGACAGCCAACAGAATGGGAAAAGATCTTCACCAACCCCACATCTGACAGAGGATTGATCTCCACAGTATATAAAGAACTCAAGAAACTAGACATCGAAATACTGAACAGTCCAATTAAAAATGGGCTAAAGTGCTAAACAGAGAATTCACAAAACAAGAACTACAAATGGCTGAAAGACATTTAAAGAAATGCTCAACATCCTTAATCATCAGAGAAATGCAAATCAAAACGACTCTGAGATACCACCTTACACCTGTTAGAATGGCTACAATCAAAAACACCAATGACAGCCAATGTTGGAGAGGATGTGGAGCAAAGGGAACACTCCTCCACTGTTGGTGGGAATGTAAACTTGTACAACCACTGTGGAAATCAGTATGGCGGTTTCTCAGAAAATTAGAAATCAAACTACCTCAAGACCCAGCCATCCCACTCTTGGGCATATACCCAAGGAATGCTGATTCATACCATAAAGATACATGCTCAGCTATGTTCATAGCAGCACTATTTGTAATAGCCAGAACCTGGAAACAACCTAGATGCCCATCAATGGAAGAATGGATGGAAAAAATGTGGTACATATACACAATGGAGTACTACTCAGCAGAGAAAAACAATGAAAGTATGAAGTTTGCAGGCAAATGGATGGAACTAGAAAAAATCATCCTGAGTGAGGTAACCCAAACCCAGAAAGACAGTCATGGTATGTGCTCACTCATAAGTGGATTCTAGATATAAAATAAAGAACAATCAGACCACAACCCATAGAACCATAGAGGCTATATATATATAGCATAGAGGTCCCTAGGACGACTGTGGCTTATAATAAATTTCGGTTTTACTCAATTATTGAAAAAAAATAGCCAAATGAATGGAAACACATGAACTATGAACCAAAGGCTAAGGGGCCCCCAGCTGGATCAGGCCCTCTGAATAGGTGTGACAGTTGATTGGCTTGATCAGTTTGGGAGGCAACTAGGCAGTGGGACCAAGTCCTGTGCTCATTGCATGAGTTGGCTGTTTGAAACCTGGAGCTTATGCAGGGACACTTGGCTCAGTCTGGGAGGAAGGGACTGGACCTGCCTGGACTGAGTCTATCAGGTTGATCGCAGTCCTCGGGGGAGGATTTGCCCTGGAGGAGGTAGGAATGGGGGGTAGGCTGGGGGTAAGGGGAGGGTGTGGGAGAGGGGAGAATAGGGGAACCCGTGGCTGATATGTAGAACTGAATGGTATTGTAAAATAAAATAAAAGAAAAAAAAAAAAGAAATGTGGAAAGGGGACAGGAAAAAAAAATCACTCAGACGCTTATATTGCTTACAAACTGTATGGCCGTGGCAGGCTTCTTGTTAACTGTTCTTTTATCTCAAATTAACCCATTTTTATAAATCTATACCTTGCCACGTGGCTGCTGGCTTACCAGCATCTTTACATGCTGCTTGTCCTGGCGGTGGCTGTAGTCTCTCCCCTCTTCTTCCTGTTTCCCCAATTCTCCTCTCTCTTTGTCCCGCCTATACTTCCTGCCTGGTCACTGGCCATCAGTGTTTTATTTATATAGAGTGATATCCACAGCATCTGGGAGCCCAGACGTATGGATTTTTATATTCATTTGTATGGGATTGTTAGAAATAAATTTGTAATCATTCTTCCCTAAACAATCATTGTGTTAGTAGTAAAGGAAATGAAGTTAGATACAGAGCTGTCAAACAAAAGTGGCTTTAATTTTAATCAGAATTATCAATTTTTTTCTGAGATAGTGTCTTACTGTGTTGTTACCCTGACTGGCTTCCAACTCCTGGCTCAAACAATCCTCTTGCCTCAGCCTCCAAAACAGCAGGGACTACAGACAGTTATCAGTATGCTTGACAATTATTTTAGGGAGTAAAAGAAAGTGTAATATTAATATTAGTTTTCAAATGTTACAGAGGACATTTGAATCTTCACAATAAAAAGGACAATGATTATTTCCTTTTAATTGAAGAGAAAAATCCTTTGGCTCCGAAGGAGAAATCCTCTCTATTGTCAGTTGTCTTTAAAAATCTTGAGCCTGTCAATAAAATCATATAATCTACTAATAGTGTGCCCAAGGCTTATTGCAACAGTGTTTGCAAATGGTGTGTGCTATCGATTTCAATCACATGCTTCTTCAGTGCCATTGCAGGGCTTCAGAAACTCACCCAATAAATAAAACTGTGGACCAATAATGTCTTTCCCCCAAAACCCAATCATTTGCATAGTATTCCTCTCAATTGTGGTTAAGTTACAATATATATTAGCAACATTTTTATTTAATAATCTGTGGTTTTAGCTAAGCTAAAATGTTACCCTTCATATTGAACATTTACATATTTAAAAATTAAAATTCTTATAAATGTGATATTTGAATGTCTTGTGCATTTTTAATTTAGCATAAGACAAGTTGCTTGTGGGGTAGTTCGTCAAATCGCTTCCTCTGCAGCTCGGCTGCACACAGCTAGAGCAAACTCCCCCAAGGTTGTATTCTAAACTTGCTATGAGCTCATTAGATGATGGTTTGTATCCAAGAATCCATGTAGATTTAGAGATTAAAACTGGCAAAATATTTTTCTGCTGCTAGTATCCATTGGGTTTTGGTAGAGATGCATGGTAGTAATAAATGCCTCCATTTATTGAGAGTGCAAACTGTGCCAGGCTCTTGCTCAAATTATGCCTTTGTAACAGTCCTGCAATGCAGGCATATAGGCATTACCTTTGTATGTTGCATATGAGGCAGCTGAAAGCATGTGTGTTAAGACCCAAGAGCAATCTGAGTCTTGGTAAGTCTAGTGCTGGAACTTTGTTTCTTCTTCCCTTAACATCAGCAAGTGCTCTTCAGTTTCTGTACATGTGACATGGAATCATTGCCTCTGACAGCTTCTGGTACTTAATGCTCATATTTGGTTTAAGAATTGAGGGGTTTCAACTCCCAAATGGTAGTACATTGCTCACGATTGATGTGGCTTTATTGACAATGGTGCTGAATTTGAAATAGGAATGTGTATTGTGTGTGTATAAAACAAAGATGTTAATATTTTATCGTGAAAGTTACAGGGGAATTCTTCCTTTGGTTTTTTGTTTGTTTGTTATTTTTACACAAATTAGAAATAAGTCATGTATTTTATGGCACTGAAATATTGGCCTCAGTGAATTTGTCACTGAATACTAATGTATTAATGTGGCAATAGATTTGGACTGATGGTGCTAGCTGGAGCCTAGTCTGTACACTTTGGAATGTCTATTTTCAGCAGGCATGCTACTGCTGAGCTTCTGTTTGCTGAAAGTTACTGTAGGCAATTTGCAGCCACTCTGTTCATTCAAGTCTTATTGATTAGTGTCAGGGCTAGACAAGCTGCCTGAAGACTGGGCTTTTGCAGCCATTTCTTCATGGCAGCTCCCTCAGAACAAGAACATTGCATCCTGTTCCACTGTTGGCAGTGGTTGGCGTCTGGTCTGGGTGTTTCCAGGTTCTTGGCATCTTATTTAAATAATTGAAAAGAAAAGTGAATACAAATTCCAAAAGCAAGGAAATTTTATTTAAAAGCAAATTGATAGTACTGATCAGAAACATTGTTAAGAATAATATCTGGCCAGTTGAGCAAGAGATTATGCAAAGGTTGAAGGTTATTGCATAGGTCTTTTATAGGATCTAAAAGAAGGAGGGCTTTGGTTCCTATAAGGTATGGTATGGGCAGTTCTCTGTTTTGATTAACAGGTTTGGGTTATATGAGCTTTTGTTTTCTGTGTATATACTTTCCATAATGTGTTTTATTTTAATCATATACATACACAATTATTCATATGCTTAAGATAGTAAATAGGGGATTGTCCTTAAAAATTTACTTGGAGGACACAGCTTACCTTATTGTGCATGTGCCCAAAACTGGTATATGTTGGATTGGACCCCTTACTTTCATAACCAAATATATCTAGAGTACATTTGAATAGGAACTATCCACAAAGGGGGCATTTTTGACAGTTGTTTGGAAAGAGGAACTTATTCCATTGTCCATAGTTGGGGTCCTAGATTGGTAGATGAATTGTTAGGAGAGGGGTGTGTGTATAGCCCAAGTCAAGTAGAGTCCCAGGTAGCTAAGCTATTCCCCATGCTTACCTGCATACCTCCTTTTTGTGTCTGGTAGGATTTTTCTCAGTAAAGGCACCATTGTTTAACATTTCCTAGAAATGCTTCTTCCTTTCCATTTCAACCAAGACATAGATTTCTTTCTTCTTTTGATATTGCTTTCAAATGAAAACTATCTTCTTCTACTACTCTGGGGGCACAGGCCCTGCCCCTTATTTTCTCAGACTGGGGAGTTACTCCTTGACCTGTTCATCATGTGAACTCTAACCCATGCTCTTTTAAGATTTGCCTCATGAAACCTCCTGTGGCAGTGCAAATAAGAAGTAATGATCTTTAAAACAATAATGTGGTCAGAATATAAGGCATTTACAGTGTCGCTTAATTAATCCTTACAACAATCGCATAGACTGGTTAGCATTATTGTCTCCACTGTAAATGGGGAACTGAGCTGGTGATAAAGGTTGAATTCAAAACCTTGTCTCTCTTATTCTAGCAATTGATTATTAGTCACTTCCCATTTTCTACCTTTTTTGTGTTCTTTGCAATAATTACTCTCATTAAGTCATTCTTAGTAAGGCTCATTTAAAGTATTTTAGTCATTTTTATAGTTTTATATGTCTATACAGTGTATCTTGATCATATCCAACTCACTCTTCCTCCTCCAATCTCCTGACCCCCCAAAATTTGCCCCTCTCACCTTCATGTTCTCATTTATTTTTTAATAACCCACTGAGTCCAATTAGTGCTGCTTCTGTGAGCATGGGTAATCAATCTACCAATGGCTACACCTCTGAGGAAACATGACCCCCTCTCTCCCAGCAGCCATTAATTGCCAATAGCACCTCAGCTAGTGGTGAAACCTCATGAATCCCCCACCCACACACACATTCACACATCCATGCTGGAATTATTAACTAGCTTGATCTTGTGCATGTCTTATACAGATACCAGAGCCGCTGTGAGTTTATGAGTGAAACAGCCATCTTATGTCCAGAAGACAGCCTTTCGTAGCCATCTTCCCTATCATCTGCCTCTTACATCCCGTTTGCCTTTGCTCCAGTCATGCTGTCTGAGACTCACGGGGGTTACTACAGATGTTTCCTTAGGTCTGAGCACTCAGCAGTCACATATCGTCAGCACTTTGACCAGTTACAAGTCTGCACTGACTGCAGCCAACTACAAAAATTTTTTTTCTGACTAAGGCTGAGAGAAGAACTAGTAGGTAGAGATAAAAATATGTAGAAGGCAGCTGGTAACACGTCTGCTTAGCAAAACAACACTAGGCTCTTTGCCTAAGGCCTATGACCTCTCCATCCATATCCCTTGATTTTCTGTTACTGTGACAAAACACCCTGACAAACAGCAAGTTTAGGAAGCAAAGGTTTTGTTCAGCTTACAGTTCCAGAGTTCAGCATGGTGGAGGGATTAGCAGCAGGAGCATGAACCAGCTGGCAGTCAGGCAGCAAACTGGTCACATTGGAGAGTCTGGGGTCTTATATCTAGACCCCACTTCCTGTTCTGTTTCCTGTGTGAAAATGAAATAGATAATGAATTTTTCCTATGGAGCAGACCTGGAATCCAGTCAGAAACAATTGGTCACCCTCTCCCAACAGCCATACCACTGTTGTACCTGTGGACACATATCAAAGCTCGTTCTCTCTCTCTCTCTCTCTCTCTCTCTCTCTCTCTCTCTCTCTCTCTCTCTCTCTCTCTCTCTCAGTTTTATTTTTGTATTGAGTTTTTTTCATAAAATATATTTTGATCATGTTTTTCTTTTCCCAATTCTTCTCAGATTCTCACCACCTCCCTACCCACCCAACTTTGTGTTCTTTCTTCCTCTGTCTTTCCAACAAACAAACCAAAAAACAGCAACAACAACAAAAACCCAAGAAAAGAAAGTCACTGAAATGGTTATGTACTTCTAGATATCTGAAAAACAAGTCTTGAAAAGAACATAACTTTAAGAGTGTAGTGTGAGAGCAAACCTCAGAATCAGGTGAAAATTCAGCCCCATTGCAACTAGGCTTCTGTAGGGTTTGGGGTGTTTTTCTTTGGAATACAACTATAAAATGAAACAGAGGCTGGATTGTGGTGCACTGTTTTTGATCAGGGGATTTCACAGGTTCTGGCTTTGCAAGTCATATAGCACTGTTATATATGTCATAATATGTACTGTGTTTGCAAGCTCTGAACACTGTTCATAACAGTGATTCACTGTCAATCATCTTTATTTAATGGGAAGAATTTTGCTGAAGATAAGAAAATGAGCTGAAACAGTTAATAAATGGGACCTCCTGAAACTGAGAAGCTTCTGTAAGGCAAAGGACACAGTAAATAAAAGAAAACCAACCCCACATCCAACAGAGGGCTGATCTCCAAATATAAAGAACTTAAGAAACTAGACATCAAAATACCAAACAATCCAATTAAAAAATGGGCTACAGAGCTAAACAGAGAATTCTCAACAGAAGAATCTCAAATGGCTGAAAGATGTTGAAGGAATTGCTCAACATCCTTAGCCATCAGGTATGGGGCGTTTACCCACCACCCCCACAGTTCCCCAGAGTTTTCTTGAGTGCGAGCAGCAGGAAATATTAGATAGAAGGATTTATAGCAGAGAATCTTGCAGAGATAAACAGATAGAAAATAAAGGATAGCCTCGAGAGGGCCTGGAACCTATTCCAACGGGCCCCGACTGTCTCTGGTCCAGGGTTTTTATAGAGACGCCAAGGGGTGGAGCAAAAGACCTCCTCCCCCAGCACAGCCAAGTGCAGACCATCTCAGACACCTGCACTCAGACCCGTGGTTCTGATCATCCTCTATTCGGACCTGCTGGGTAAAGCCACAAGGAACCCGAGAACGGGCTCCCACAATCAGGGAAATGAAAATCAAAATGACTCTGAGATACCATCTTACACCAGTCAGAATGGCTAAAATCAAAAACACTGATGACAGCTTATGTTGGAGAGGATGTGGAGCAAGCAGAACACTCTTCCACTATTGGTGGGAGTGCAAACTTGTACAGCCACTTTGGAAAGCAATATGGCGGTTTCTAAAAAAATTGAGACTCAATCTACCTCAAGACTCAATGGTACCACTCTTGGGCATATACCCAAGGATGCTCAATCATACCACAAGGACACATGCTCAACTTTGTTCATAGCAGCATTATTCACAATAGCCTAGAAACAACCAAGATGCCCCTCAACTGAAGAATGGATAAAGAAAATGTGGCACATATACACTATGGAGTACTACTCAGCAGTAAAATATACAATGACATGAAATGTGCAGGCAAATGGATGGAACTAGAAAATATCATCCTGAGTGAGGTAATGCAGACTCAGAAAGACAAACATGGTATGTACTCACTCATAAATGGAAACTAGTTGTAAAACAAAGGATAACCAGACTACAATCCACAGCTCCAGAGAAGCTAGCTAACAAAGAGGACCCTAAGAGAGATGCATGGGAATGGGAAATAGATGAAATCTGAGTAACCTGGGGGCAAGGTGTGACAATAGAGGATAGGGGATAGGGGATGAGAACATAAGGGAACAGGATGGCTAAGCTGGAACAGGGACAGAGTGGGAGAGCAATGAAAGAGATATCTTGATAGAGGGTGCCTGAGCTGGCCTACCTCAGTAATCAGATCGATGACTACCCTAACTGTCATCATAGAGCCTTCATCCAGTAATTGATGGAAGCAGATGCAGAGATCCACACCCAAGCACCAGGCCGAGCTCCAGGAGTTCAGTTGAAGGGAGGGAAGAGGGATTCTGTGAGCAAGGGGCATCAAGATCATTATGGGGAAACCTACAGAGACAACTGAACTAACCTAGTGGGAACTCACAAAATTTAGAGCAACACCTGTGGAGCCTCCACGGGACTGGACTGGGCCCTCTGCATGAAGGAGACAGTTGTGTAGCTGGGTCTGCTTAAGGGGCTTCCTGGCAGTGGGATCAGGATCTATCCCTGGTATATGAGCTGGCTTTTTGGAGCCCATTACCTGTGGTGGGATACCTTACACAGCCTTGATGCAGGGGAAAGGGTTTTGCTGAATGTTTTGCTGACTCTCCATGGGAGGCCTTACCTTTTAAGAAGAGGGAATGGGGGGTGGGCTGGGTGGGGGAGAAGGCTGGAGGGGAGGGAGAAGGGAAGAGAGGGGGATCTATGGTTGGCATATAAAATGAATAAAAAATTCCTTAATAAAGAGAAAAGAGAAAAAATTATATAGAAAAAAACTCCAATTTATCACTATCCTGATTAGTTTTTTGTTTTTTGTTTTGTCACTGATACAACCAAGAGTCACCTTGGAAAAGAGAGATCAGCCTGTGTCTTTGTCTGTGAGGGACTATCTTGACGGTTGATTGATATGGGAGGGAGGGCCCAGCCCACTGTGGGTAGTGCCACCTCTGGGCAGGTAGTCTTGGGTTGTATAAATGAACTAACTGGGCAGGAGCCGGAGAGCCAGCCAGTAAGCAGTGTTTCCCCATGGCTTCTGCTTCAGTTCTTATTTGAATTCCTGCTATCACTTTCTTCAATGATGGAGTGTGACTTGGAAGTAGAAGAAGAAATAAACCCTCTTTTCTCAGAAAAGAAAAGAAAATGAGCTGAAGAGGAAATGATTTCTGTCTTGAAGGAGCTTAGAGTTCAGAGGAGTAGTTTTTGTTGTTAGTTATATTTTATTAATGTTATTTTTCTAAAATTGGTCGTGGCATCTGTTGGTATGTTGTAGGCATTTAGATGTTGCCTGGTTTGTGGAGTCTGACCCCTCTGAGCTAGGACTCTCATCTTCGATCATGATGTTGAGGGTCAGAATGCATTTCTCATATCTGAGTTGGAGCTTATGCCATACGTTTTCTTAGCTAACAAAGTAATTGCATGGAAAATTGCTGTCTTTTGGAAGTTCTTCTCTTGAGTGCTCCTGAGAACATTTAAGATACAGATGACAGGCAAAACCTACAACATTTTATAGTGTATACTGATATTAATAGTGATCTATCTAACAATTTGTACCCACCTTTTTACTCTTTAAAAATATTTAAGTTACACTTGTGGTGTGTATATATGTATGTGTGGGTAGATGTGTGCATACCACAGCGCGTGAGTGATGGTCCGAAGACAACTTTGAGGAGTGGCTTCTTGCCTTCTACCATGCGGGTCCTGGGGTTGGAACTCAGGCCATTAGGCTTGGCAGCAAGTGCCTGTCCTCACGGAGCCACTCTTACTATCAAATCTACTGTTGTTGGATTTGACAAGAAAAAGCGCGTTTCTCTCCTTTCCCTTACATGTCTTCTACTCTTTCATCATTTCTTTTCTAGCAGGGCCACTTCTCAGCACACTCAGCTTTCAGTTCATCCCTCCCTCCATCTTATTACCACCCGACCCACACGGTAAATCTAAGGCCACCACTTTGTTACAGGTGAATTCAAACTGGCTGAGGCAAACTCCGGGACTTGCAACTGGTTTGCTCTGTGGCAGGACAGCACGATTTCCATTGCAATACTGGAACTCTGCAGTAGAGGCGGGCTTCACTGCCATTCCATTCCTGTACACTGGTGGCTACATCTCAGGTCACTCTCAGAAGGAATAACTCATTTTCACAGACTTTAGGGGTAGAAGGAACCTCAAGATTTCCCAGTCTTAATCCCCCTTATGGCTCCCCCAACCACTTGGCCTTCCTACATCTGCTCTAGTACTTCTGTTGATTGAGATATCCTACCTTGCATGGTTGACAACTGTGAATGTTAGGAAGCCCTTTGTGTTAGTTTTTAGTTGCTTGTATGTTCTCCCTAAGCCACAGAGAGGTCTAATCCTTTGTGTCCAAAATCTTCAGCTCCATGAGGAAGCCTTCAAATTCACTCTGAGAAGCCCTTACCCTATACAGCCCTCTCCTTTCCTTGATGGTTTTCCTGTATTTTTTTTTAAATATGAGTGATTTGTAATTCTAGCTCTTTCTCACAAAATTCACATTCAAATTTTCACTGAATGCCTAGTGTGTGCAAAGAAGGGCCTGTGTGTGTATGAAGTTTCCTGATACTGGTAATCTAGGAGAAAAGACATTGATAACAGGAATAACAGGAGGGAGTCGTGTGTGTGTGTGTGTGTGTGTGTGTGTGTGTGTGAGAGAGAGAGAGAGAGAGAGAGAGAGAGAGAGATAGAGATAGAGAGATAAATAAATATATATATATTTCTGACTTTATTCTACGTCTTTAAACCAAGCCTTCTTTTTTGAAATAAAAACTTTAAGATGCATTTATTTTTAATTGTGTCTGTGAATGTGAATGTGCATATATGAGTGCAGGTGCCCACAGAGTCTAGAAGGTGTCAGACCTCCTGAAGCTAGAGTTACAGGTGATTGTGGATCCTTTGACATGGATGCTGTAAACTGAACTTGGGTTCTCAGACTTTAGGGGTAGAAGGAACCCCTAAAAGCAGTATGAGCACTTAACCACAGAGCCGTTTCTCCAGCCCCACCAAACTATCTTTAATAACACTTCTGTTCTACCTTTAATAATCAGTTAGGGACCACATTTGAGACTGTCCTGCATTTTGGAGCTTAATCAGTGAGGAATGTTATGTAACTCAAAATAGAAAGAAAAACAACTAATAGCTCACATCACCCATTTACAATTTAAAAATAACTTACATGTATCTATGTGTGCCTCAGTTAATGTATGTGCACCATATGAATGCAGGTGCCTGTAGAGTTCAGAAGAGGGCATCAGATCCCCTCAAACTGGAGTAGTTATAGTTATGTGTGCTGCCTGATGTGGCTGCTGGGAGCTGAACCCAGGTCCTTTGGAAGAGTAGCAAGTACTCTTACCTGCTGAACCATCTCTCTGGCCCCTATTAACCAGTTTTCTAAAAAAAAAAAATCTCTGAAATAATGCAAAATTTAAATATACTAAAAATAATTTTATAAGACAATATAATTTCTGTAGCATGTTCTCAGTGGGATGGTGGACAAGCTGGTGTCTATAAACCTAAGAGTGGCCTGGAAAGCTCATCTGCTTCCTCTCTAGGCTTGTGACTGTGCTAGAAGGCGCAGAGTTAACAGTGAGTGTGCAGTCAGTCACTCTGCACAGGTCAGGCAGTCTGTAAGGCTCTTCTGGACTTGAATAGAACACATTTTTGACTGAATTGACTGACTGTTTAGGTTTCTTGTAGACACAGTCTTAGCAAAGAAAACTGAAAAATTGCTTTTGGCAAAGAAAATTACAGCTAGTTATATCTCATAAAACCATTCTTGTGTTCATTTTCTTGAGGAAATTGCTGTAAGTGTATTTTCTAGGACCAATATGTAAGAAACCTTTTTATGATTAAATAAAAACTCAGAGATTTTCAGTATCAGAATTGTTCCATTGACTTAGCTTGGTTCTGAAAAGGAAGAGAAAATCTTTACCCAAAAGAAAACTCATACACTAGCTAAATGTCAACAGGATTTGAATTTATTTGCTTTTTAAAATTTTTTACATGTGTCCAGTCTTTGAGGACACATAGAAACAATGTATCAGAATCATCTTTGGCTTCTAATAAATATTTTTATATTTATGCCCATTTGAACATAATTTCATGATTCTATAGAAAAAGATCTATTAATCTTGTTTACATAAAGAAGAGTTCTCAATGCTTAATTTTATGCCTCTAAAATACGAACATTTGACCAGTCAGACTGTAGATTTACTTTGTTAATAAATCTGTCACATCAATTTATAAATGAGAAAGAAATGTATGTGAGTAAATGTTTGTCCTATTTGGTCTCTTGTCCAGAAATTCTGCATGTAGCTATTCAATCTATTGTTTCAGAATTGCTATGGTAAGAGATAGACATTGCTTTGGCAAATGTGTTGGCCAATAGGATGGAGAGCAGAAATGAAGCCCCTGGGAGATTCAGAAACTCCTGCTTCTGAATACCTCTGAGCAGTGGGCAAATCAGAAAGCTGGAACAGGAAAGAACTCTGAAGCTCACATCAGTGTGGGTGATAGTGTGATGCTGCCTTACTGAGGCCTGGGGAACACACACAGGATGTGCTGTCTGAACAGGGGCAGAAGAGGAACTGCTGTTAGACACTCCACATCCATCTTAAGATGGAAAATTATTCATTTACTTAACATACTTTATTGTGTATATTTGAGGTTACAACATAATGGTAGGGAATATATGTATATATAACATACTTTTTCCATAGTGAAACAGATTAACATATTTATCATCTTATGTAGTTATTGTTTTGTGAAAGAAGCAACTAAAAGTGACTTATTTTAGCAGAATTCCCTAATACAACACAGTTTTATTACCTTTCAATCCCACTGTGTATTAGATCTCTAGACTTGTTTATTCTGCACATCTGCTTTATATCCTTTAACTTTATTTGCCCGTTTCCTCTCTCCTGACACTGTGTTGATCAACATTTCATTCCACCTTATATCTGAGATCTTTTGGCTTTTCACTGCATGTGTACGGGGAGGATTTGTGTTTGCCTTATTTCACCTAGTAAACCATCTTCTGGATCCACCCATGTTGTGCAAACGGCAGGATTTCCTTCTTAAAAGAGGAATTATATCCACATATCACATATATTTTTTTTACCCTTTTGTCTATCCAAAGGCATTTGGTTTATTTACTTCTTGGCTATTGTGAATAACGTAACAGTATCATGGAGTGCAGAGTCAGTAGGAATCATTAGGAGCTGGTGAACTCCCCCTCTATGGAGACATTGCAATGGCTGACTTGTATGATAGTTCTATTTTTAATTTCTTTAGAAACATCATACCATACTCCTTGTCATACTGCATACCAGTCTCTATTTGCACCAGTGGTGTACTAGAGTTCAGTCCTCTGTACATCCTCAGCAGGATTTGTTACTGCTCGCCTTAAACAAATGCATATAGATAGATGTGTGTACACATCTTTGTATATGGGGTGCACAGTCATATGTGGGTTTGCATGAGCACAAAGGCCAGAAGACACTCAATTGTCATCCTTAGGAACACCATCCTCTTCCTTTTAGACGGGGACTTTCAATGGCCTAGAACTCACCAGTTAGTCTAGACTGGCTGGTCACTGAGCCCCAGGGATCCTCTTGTCTCTGCCTCCCCAGCTCTGTGATTACAAACCCGATCACCATGCCAGCATTTTCATTTGGGTTCATTGAACTCAAGTCTCCAACTCAGGTTTACTAACTGAGTCATTTCCCTAATTAACCTTTTAATGTTTTTTGTTGGTTTGTTTTAAATACTGGTTATCTTTATAGATTGTATTAGTTAGCTTTGTGTTGCTGTGGCCAACATATCTGGCAGGACAATTTGGGGAAGAAACATTTATTTTAGCTCATGGTTTCAGAGGTTTTGTCTATAATTTCTTGTCTCCATGTGTTTGGGCAAAAGCATCATGTTATGGAAGACAACTGTGTGCATCGTAGGAGACAGACAACAAAGAACAGGACAGGAAGCAGCCAGGACCCATTCTCTTTGTCCTCCTTCTCTCAGCCCCTTCTCATATGTTTCCTTAACCACCCAAATAGACATTGCATGTCCATGCGATTGCATTTCACATAGGTGTAGAATGATAGCTCATTGTGTTTTTATTTTTGTTTTCTTTCAATTATTGATGTTGAGTATCTTTTCATATACCTGTTAGCAATTTTTATGTCTTTTTGTTTTTTTAAAGTTTTTTTAAACTCATTTTTAAATTGGGTTAAAACAAAGGTATTGAACAAGTAATAAAAAACCTTTCAAAAAAGATAAACCTAGGACCAGATAACTTCATACCTAAATTCTACCAAACACTGAAAAATCATAGCCAATGTTTCTTTTTTTTATTTAAAAATCTGTTTCATATATTTTGATTATGTTTTCCCCTCTCCCAGCTTTTCCCACCTCCCTACCAACTGAACTTTGTTTTTTTTCTCCCTTTCAAATGGCTCCCCAAACCACAAAAATAAAAATAAAAACAAACAATGAAAGACCAATATGATAAAAGAAAGCAGAATGAAACAAAAAGTCCACAGAAAAACCATGGAGTTTATTTGTGTCGGCCAACTATCTCTGTGCATAGGGCCTCCCCTGGAGTGGGCTTGGTACACTCAATGTCACTCCATTCAAGACAGCTAATTTTCCTTTTGCCAGTGGGTATCAATTGCAAATAGTTTCTTGGTTATGGATGGGACTCCATGTCCACTTCCCCCTCTCAGTGCTGGAACCAATCTTGATTGCCATTGTTTCTTAAACTCTTAAAAAAAATCAACCCAGAATACCTTTAAGTACATTTTATAAGGTCAAGATCACCTTCATACCTAATCTAGACAAAACAAACAAACAAAAAAAAAAACAAGAAAAAAAAACTGTAAGAAAACTGTAAGTCACTGTCTCTGAATACAATGCAAAAAAATCCTCACTAAAATGTTACTAACTGAACTTAGCAACACACACGATGACCAAGTGGGAGTCATCTTTGCATGAAAGGCTAGATTAACATTTTCAGACCAGTCACTATGATGTGCCACATCGACATATGAAAGTTAAAAACCACAGCATCATCTCCACTGATATAGAAAAAGCATTTGGCAAATGTTCATCATTCTTTCTGGACAAAAAATTTTAACAGTTCAGGTACAGAAGGGAAGCTTTTCAGCATAGGAAAAGCATGAAGACACTACAGTTGATGTGATCAGGGTGAAGCAACAGTACTTTTCCATTCAAATGAAGTGCAAGGCAGGGATGTTCACTCTCCCTATTTTATAAATTAAATTTTATTTTATTAGAGTGTGTATATGTGTGTGAAAGAGAGAGTGACAGACAGACAGACAGACACACACACACGCACACACACACACACACACACACACACACACACACACACACACATACACGAAAGAGGCAGAGACAGAGAGAGAAAGAGGGGGGAGGTATGTGGGATGCACATGCCAGTTTGCCTGTGGATATCAGAAGACAACTTTGTAGAGTTCTTTCACCTTTACATGGGTCCTGAGAACCAAACTCAGGTCACCAGGAGTTACTGGCAGAATCATCTAGCCAGCCTACTCTCACCATTTCTGTTCAACCTAGTTCTGGAAATACTAATAAGAACAAAACAAGAAAATCAGAGTTAGCAGAGGCATTTTTTTTACTTTAAAAAATGTAGTAAAAAGTTATAGTAATCAAAACAGCAGCTTCTTGACATAAAAACAGGCAAAGCATTGGAACAGAATCAATATCTAAGAAATAAACCTTGATAAATATAGTCAACTAAGTTTTGGCAAGGACAATATGGGGAAATGGATAGTCTCTTCAATAAATAAAGCTGAGAAAACCAGATATTCGCATGCAAATGAAATTTGACCTTTACATGTTTCACAACAATCAATTTGCAATAAGGAACGTCTAAACATGAGTCCTAAGCTGTGAAACATGTAGAAGAGAATGTAGAGGGAAGCTCCTTGCCATTGGCCTCAGAAGTGACTGTTTGGAAATAAGATGACATTACACTAAAGCTTCTGTCAATAAGAAACAATCACCACAGTGAAAATGGTTACAAACCACACGCCTGAGAAGGGTGTTAGGGTACATCAAACCCTTCTAACTTAGTAGCAGGGATGGAGTATGTTGTTTATGGATTCTGTTGAAAATCTGTGAATATGTATGGTTTTTAAATTCATTCTCTCTCTCTCTCTCTCTCTCTCTCTCTCTCTCTCTCTCTCTCTCTCTCTCGTGAGTGTGTTGCACATGGTATATTCCTCAGTTGCTTTCCACTTTATGTTTTGAGACAGGGTCTTTCACTGAACCTGAGTAGGCTATTACTCATGGGGCTAGCCTGTCAGGCCAGTGAGCTCTGGGGCTCCACCTGTCTCTACCTCCCCATAGCACCAGGCTTACCTGGCTTTGGGTGCTGAGGATCTGAACTCAGGTCCTCATGCCTGTGCAGCAAGCACTCCCCCTGCCCCAGCCATCTCTTCACCCTTGTGAACATGCTTTAGGAGTGGTGTTTATAGTGAAGAAACTCAACTACATTTTAAATTGGCCTTTACACTATGAATACATCTTACAGTTTTTATAAAAAATTTCTGCTTCTCACTGTTAAAGAAAAAAGTGCCATAGCATCATTATTACTAACACATCCATTGAATGATGCCTTATGCATTTGACATGGGACTTTTCTACATCTGCCAAGGAAAAGAACTATTTGCCCTGAACATAAAGGCTGTTATTTGCAGATCTATTCCATTGCTCTGAGTCATTGATGGTTACAGGTTTTATACTTATCCTGCAATACAAAGCATTTTCTTCTAGACCCGAAATTCAATCATAAAATGTATGAAGGAATATTCCAAATTATCTTTGTCTTGATTCATGTACTTGAAAAACAAAGTCAAGCATTTGTAAGATTGTGTTCTCTCTCTCTCTCTCTCTCTCTCTCTCTCTCTCTCTCTCTCTCTCTCTGTATGAAACTGTCAAAGAACAATTTTAATTAATAAAAATAAACAACTGGTCCTAGGTATCTAAGACTAGAAATACATTTCTTTAGCAAAATAAGGATATTTAATTTCCAATGCTAACAAGTTTATTCCACTTCAGAGGATAAAAGTATATTTTATACCTCCAAGCCAGGTGAAGCTATCTATAAAATATGCTTTTAAAAGTATCTGGACTTGGATGCCATAGAGACAATAATATGCTCCTTATTGCTTCTACAGATTTTCCAAGGCATTCTCCAAATGCGCACATTCTTTCTTCCTTCTTCAGCTCAGATCTTTCCAGTTTGCTTCCATACAACCAGTGAGCCTAGTTTGGTAAAATTCTGTACATAACAATACTAAACTTGAGAAAAAACTTGTACCCATTTATTCCCCTCTAAAAGTGAGGCTACTTTTAATATTGCCTTTGAACTTTAACAATCAGATAGCTTTATAAAATCAAACTATTCCTTCTTTTAGTGAAGTGTATAAGAGATATTTGCTCTGAGGCCATTAGCTAGTAGGCTAAAGCTTAAATCAAGAAATCACAGCAATATGTTTGTTCTACACTAACATTTTTAGATTTTTAAAGCAATAGTTCACCTTAAGAAATACTAAGCTAGGCTTATTGTTGCTGGTTGTAACCATGTTATAGTCCAATTTTCGTTTCAGTATGAGCTTTTCTTGGTGGAGTATTTTGGTTCTAGTTGCTAATTTTCCTGTGATTGTCAGGAAGGTGGTAAGAATTTGCTGAATGGTGCCTTCTTTTCTGTCCACAGCTCTCATGCATGAAGCATAGTGCCTCATTAGTCCAAGGACCTTGTCGACCAGAAGTCGTTTCTTACCAGCAGTCCATCACATCCCTTTGACCTGGTTTTCTTTCTCACAAAGTGGAAACATCTCTTTCAAGTTCTTTTTGTTATAAATTTAAGCAAATGGCTGACCATGGCTTGGATGAAATACCTTCACAGTGCCCCCACTGTGCATCTTCTCAGGCTGATCTCCTTTGTGTGTGTTCAACAGTCAACTCTCCAGTTTTGGTGGTAGAAATGTCACAGACATCGAGTATTGGTAGTACAGACAATTTTACAACACAAGAGAGAAAAAAAGAAAGAAATAGCAGCAGAGAGCCTTCTGTGAAAGATTTGGTAAATATTGAAGATTCTACTACACAAACTGACAGCCCATTCTTCATTCCCATCCCTAGGTTCTTCCTTGTTCTACGAGCCCTTGTTAGCTAATTCATTGGTTTCTTGAAGTTCTTAAAGAACTATTTGCTTCCCACAGCAGAGATGAGCAGAGTTGGATAGTTACGTGTTTTATGATACTTTCAGTCACTGTCAAAATTATTTCTCAGGATCCCAAACAACTAACATTATTATTCCAGCTCTTAAAAGCTGTTTATACAGGAAAAACTTCTTTTTCAAATTTAACCAAATAGGATTTTTTGATAGTTTTCTTCAACTGATAGAGAGATTTATGACAACAGTTCAGGTGTCATTGTGGCTTCATTATCTAAAATGAAGCTCTAGTTATCTATCTCAAATATAAAATATACTTTGCAAGGTTGGGTCATGTGATTTTCAAATAATGTGGGATTTCTAATCAAACTAATTTGATTGTATTTATGGGTATGAAAAGCATAGTAGAATGCTGTATTTAATCTAGCACAATTTTGGTGGCAAGAAACACAAGTTTAGGACAAGCCAGGCCCTCATTCTTCACCTGAACCCTCTGACACTTGCACACTCGCCTGAAGGGCTCCTTCAGCCTAATGTGTCAGTGACTGGCACTGCACTCTGGATTTGAAAAAGACAGTAAATGATTTTGTATACAGTAAAGACTATGGTATCCATTCAGGCTGATCACAACTAGAGTGCATTATTAATAAGAATGTTACATCTTAAGAGTTATTTTTCATAATTCTCGTTTGGTCCTAGACCACAAGAACTTCAAACCTGGAGAGGAAAAGCTCTCAGCCACAGTGGAGTCGGAGCAATGTCACAGAAGGGAAAGTGCTGCACATAAGAATGGACAATGGAGCCGATATCGAGGTACGTGGGAGCAAGCTGAGGCTGCTGGAGATGGTCAGCTCTCTTCTTTTTAAACATTTTGTTTTTATCTTTCATCTTTTTAACAACATTTACTTATTTCAATTAAAAACTTTTCACGATATATTTTGATCATATTTTCCTCTCCCCCAATTCCTCCCAGATTCTTCCCACCTCTTACCCAGACAACTTTATCTTCTTTCTCTCTGTCTCTCTCTTTCAAAATAAAACAAGTAAAATCCCCACAAAAACACAAAACCAAAAATAAACAAGTAGAAGACAAAAAAGACAAAAATGCCAAGAACGATATGAAAAGTACACACACACACACACACACACACACACACACACACACAAACAAACAAACCACAAACAGCAAAACAAACAAAAAACATGGAGTTCATTTTGTGTTGGCCAAGTGCTCCTGGGCATGGGCCTGTCCTGGAATGTGGTTAATACACTTAATTCCACTGGATTGGAGAAATTGACTTTCCGTTTGTCAGCAGGTATCAGTTTCAAATAACTTCTTGGTTAGGGGTGAACTCCATGTCCATTCCTCCCTCTCAGTCCTGGGACCTCTCTGTCTTGAACCTGTGCAGGTCTTATGAGTGCTGTCACAGTCTCTGTGAGTTCACATGTGAACCTAAGACTAGCTAGGCCACAGGCCCTGGGGGAAAACCTAACACTATCATTCTGCTAACAGAACATAGTAATAAAATGACTTCAAATGACATAATGTTATACCCACAGACCAGTGTCTTGTCCAACCCTCATCAGGGAAGCTTCTTGCAGTAGATGGGAATTAACGCAGAGACCCATGACTGCACATTGTGCTGAGATACTTCAGAGCACTTAGTTCTAAATGTCTTCATTAAACCCCTCCCTTTATGGCTCAGGGATCTATGTGGAAGAGGAGGCAGAGGATTGTAAGAACCAGAGGTGATGGATGACTCCAAGGATAAAGACACAGCAGACCTGAACTTTCTTTCAGGTTTCCTTGAAGCCAATGGTTTGTGACAGAGCTGAGACAATTGAAAACAGCCTCTGAGGAAAGGAAGTAAAGACCACAGTAAAAATTTTAAGCACACTGAGGTTTTTCTAAAGGAAATGCAGGGCAAGCATGAGGATCAGAATTTGGATCCCTGGCACCTGTGTAGAAAGTGGGGTACAGCGGCACCTGTGTAGAAAGTGGGGTACAGTGGCACCTGTGTAGAAAGTGGAGTACAGTGGCACCTGTGTAGAAAGTGGGGTACAGTGGCACCTGTGTAGAAAGTGGGGTACAGTGGCACCTGTGTAGAAAGTGGGGTACAGTAGCACCTGTAGTCCCAGTGCTGGGGAGAGGAGACAGGAGTTAACTGGCTTCCAGGTTCAGTGAGAGCCTTGTCTCAAAAAATAAGGTGGAGAATGATTGAAAAAGACACCTGGTGGTGCCCTCTGGCCTCTACCCACTCTCAAACACATGTGCATGCACATCCACATGTGGGAACATGTTACACATAAGAGAAAAGGCAAAAAAGAAAGAAAGAAATATAACTACTTGAAAATTAAAACATGTCCCTTTAAAATGTGATCAAAGGAACTATGAAAAGAATAATTGTAAGAAACATTGCATAAGTATTATATAACTTTAAAATTTATTTTATTAATTTATTTGAAGTTATTAGGAAAACCTGAAACATTTGACTTGAAAAGCATAAGCCTTTTCTGAAATAAAAGTACTGTATTAAAGCAACACACAAATTTACCAAGTTTTAAAGTTAGCCATAAGAACCTTTCTAAAAGCAAAATGTATTCATTGTGAAAATGTAGATGTGGGTTAGAGATGACCAGTCTAATATTCACCATTACTTCATTTTATCCTATTTCTCTTTATGAAATGGTACAATATTTAAGCTTATGTACACTTTAGAGAAATAGCCTTCAATAGGAAAGTTGAAGTTTAAGCTTCTTCCCTGTTGACATGGACAGGCTCACTGTAAATACTTTGAGAATAATGAACAAAGTTACAGTTGTTCAGGATTTTGCCTGTAGCTTTTCTTCATATTTTCATATCTTTCTAGACATCAGCATCAGCACCTCCACATAGACCCATGTTTGCCACAGGATCAGGCCACATGTGCTTTTTATGTTCTACACTATTACAATTTCCTGTAATAACCTTCCTAAACCTTCCTAAAATACCATTTCTATCCCATCCCTTTAAAATTAGTAGAGATCAGAAGCCATTTCTTTTTTATTTTCATCATTTTGGGATGATGTATCAAGCAGTTAGTTGAAGAAAAAATTAAATTATAAAATATAATTGGATATTCTCTAAACATTCGACTTAGACCAGTGTTATAATGCTCTATTCAAGTTATGGTTCTGTGTGTTTAGAGAGAGATAAAAGTTTAGGTTTTGGGGGGAAATTTGGAAAGAAACAATAAATATGATTTTGTTCTGAGATAAAAAAAATCCAGGTAAGCCGGGCGTTGGTGGCGCACGCCTTTAATCCCAGCACTCGGGAGGCAGAGCCAGGTGGATCTCTGTGAGTTCGAGGCCAGCCTGGGCTACCAAGTGAGCTCCAGGAAAGGCGCAAAGCTACACAGAGAAACCCTGTCTCGAAAAAACCAAAAAAAAAAAAAAAAAAAAAAAATCCAGGTAAATAATCATTTTATTGAAGATATAATCTATAAAACATAGGTAGCAGCTGCATATAAATGAACACAATTTAAAGTCTTTGTTTTGGGAACTAATTAAGTTTTCTGACTTTAATTCTCACTACTATGCTATTATATGATATCAGGGAAGAAGAAGGGATGAGGTTTTTAAAAGACACAAAAGAATAGTTTTCCCATAAGCAGCCATCTTAGAATTCAAAATGAGCCAGAATAAGCAAGAAAGTGGTAGTAGTGTTGGGGACCAGTCATCATGCTGAGTAAAAATAAAGGTACAGTCACCGTGGTGCAGCTTAGCAGGGAAGCGCTTCTCGGGGCATTCAGTCATCTAGAAAAGCAAGACAGAAATGAAAGCAGAAGGAGTGTGGGCAGTGCAGTGCCTGTTTCATGGTACAGGTGAAGGTGGCCACCCAGGGTTAGAGTGGAATCTCTTAGGGGAGGCTTGGGCTGTCTGACGCCACAGACGCTGCCCCTGGAGGCTCTGACTCAGCTCTGACACCCATGTGTTAGCCCCTGTGTGTGATGGGTTCAGAAACTCATCAGTTCTCTGCTGATGATCTTCATCACAGAATCTGACTCCTGCCAATCCCCAAGAAGTGAAACTGTAGGGAGTTGTGTGGTTTTTATTTGGCACTGTGACCAGAACACTGCTGTTGGCCAAACCAGTTCATTCCCTCTTTGTAAACAAAAGTTAGATGACAAGTCAGAAAGATTTTTGGTTTAGATCAATGGTTCCCAACCTGTGGGTCGCAGCCCATTTAGAGTTGCTTATTAGATATTTATATTGCAATTCATGACAGTAGCAAAATTAGTCATGAAGTAGCAATAAAATAATTTTATGGTTGGGGGTCACCACAACATGAGGGACTGTATTAAAGGTTTGCAGCGTTAGGAAGGTTGAGAACCACTGGTTTAGATAATGGTATCATGGATAGTATATTTTCTTCTTGCTTCTAATTTTTATTAAATTTTTTATTTTTTCTAAAATAAAACAAATAAGGCAAGAGAACTAACACAGAGATAAAGGAGATTAAAAAGAACTTTTAGGTGGAGAAGGAGGCACTTGTTCATTGTTTTAGGATCAAACTCAGGGCCCTCTGCATGACAGACACATACTCAACCATTGAACAACATCCCAGCCTGTCTGGTGGTTATTGGTATTGATTTCATAGTGTGAATCTCAGAGTTTTGGGGGGAACTTTTGCTGAATGTATTGTTTATGCATCAAGTTCATACATATATTAATATTTCACTTTTTTCCTTATGAAAATATTTCATTTTATTATGAAATTTTATATTAGCATTACTTTATAATGTGTAGATTGAAAGAACTCAACTTCTGTATTTTTTAACTTTTCCACGTTTTGCCATTAGAACTTTTGTAGTTTTCTTGCAAAAAGTAAACAATTATTAAAAGCCCTTGAGACCTGACTGTGGTTCGTTAAGATGTATTGGTTACCACCGAAGCAAATACATAGTACCTCTATTTGATTTTATCCTGGAACAGAATTCTTCCTCCCTTGAACGGATATCTTTCAGTAATGTGTGTTCATTTTTTTTTCTTTTTGGTTTTTTGAGACAGGGTTTATTTGTGTAGCTTTGGAGCCTGTCCTGGAACTCCCTTTGTAGACCAGGCTGGCCTTGAACTCACAGAGATCCACCTGCCTTAAAGGAGTGTGCCACCACACCCAGCTTGTGTATTCATTTCTAATGCCTGATGAAAGCCACAGAGACAGAGGAGCTCTTGTTTTGTCTCCAGGAATTCTATACCTTCGGAAGAATATTGGGACAGGGGAGCTTTGGAATGGTCAGTGAAGTTACGGACAAGGAAACAGGAGCTAAGTGGGCAATTAAGAAAGTGAATAAAGAAAAGGTAAGGCTTCTTTCCCAGTGCAACCCTCAGGGCCCAGTGCTAGGGTGGGGGTAAAAGTGGGCAGTGCAGCTTTCTATACTAACCCAAGTTGTGTCTTCCGAGGGCCAGGGCTGGGCTAACTGCTGCTCTAGTCTCCTGTGAAGGACTGGTTCCTGCACTCAGGTAGACGTGTGTTGTCTGGAAAAGGCAAAAGCATCACCACAGCCAGTATAACCAAATATGTAAACTCCGGAGTGACTCTGAAGTCGGTCTATGCAGGCATAGGGTTGTAAGTGTGAACGGCTTAGCTGCAAGTAGATCCTGCCGCCCTCCTAAATTACTTGATACACTTTTCTTGTTGTCTCATTTAATTCTCTTTCCTTACTACTGGCAATCCCCACTCCAATCCAGTCTATTGTCCCTGTGTGTCTGCTGCACCCCTCTGGGTTACTTGTTGGCAGGGGACTGGGCTTCTCCTTAAGCCAGAATCTAAGATCTCAAACTTTACATGAGCTCATCAACTTTTAAAAAATTCTGTCTGGATAAAGAAGCAAAATGACACCATTATGGTGTTTTCTTCTTGGATTTGTGATAACAAGTATTGAATCCATAAAATTAAGCAGTAGCCTATATATATTTTTTGTAATTATAGCAAATTTCCAAGTTTAATGAGGTGACATACCAGCTTTAATAAAGCAATTAAGAGCCTTTCTAGCATCTTTTACAATCTTTTGAACTCAAGGTAGCACACCACAGGGCTGCCTGGCATGCCATTTCTTTGCTTTTTCACGGTCAGGGCTAAAGGTTCAGTCTGGGGATTTGTATTTGCAACTTTAGGAGTTACTCTGTCACTCCCACACTGATATTGGGAGTACAGTATACTAAAGTAACCAAATCAAGTGATCCTGTCAATACAGGAACCGGGCAGTGTATGTTTGCAGTACATACAGGTCAAGCCATGTGGGGAAAGAGCAGGGACAGAATTGAGATGAGTAGCAGGAGGTTGTGCTAACTGTGCAGAACTGCTCTTCACAGGCATTCACTCCTCATGGTCACTATTTCTCTGAGCTCTAGGCTAAGCTTAAAATGTGCTTTTATCCTACTCGGGTGGGTGGAGCAGAGTGGCCAGTGTCTTCCTCACTCAAAGATGGTGAAGGGTAAACAGGAAAGGGAATGGAAGCAGGAATGGCCCTAAGTAAAATTTTAACTAAAAAAATGTTTGCCTTATGGTCAGTCTGTTTCCTTAAGAACCCTTCTGTACTTTCCCAAATTGGGGGCTAAAGGTGTTTGCAGAAATAAGTCCTTTGTTACCTCTTTCAAGAATATTTTTCTGTTAAAAAAGGACAAAAAATAAAAGAAGAGAAGATTTATGATAAGATAATGGCAAGTCCAGTAGCAGGGGAGCACCCTAGAATTTTCTAGATGATTAGACAATCTTACCTACATCTGAAGGACATCCATGTGTACCCTGGAGATCTCTTCATCTGACCTTTTGTCCTAGGCATGGTAAGGATTAGATGTTAGGAGACACAGCTGATGTTGGATTAGTCTGAAGGCAAGGTCTCTGTCTCTCTCTCTCCTCAGTTAACCAGGGAGACCAGAAAGTAACATACAAGTTAAATACAAGATCCCATTCCCTGCTGTATGTGTATATGTATAAAAATATAATATATTATTTATTCTGTTTATTATACATATAAACAAAATCAAAACAAGACAACAAAATAAAAATTTTCTGTTATAAAGCCATCTCTGATTGATATCCCTAGAAGATTTTGTTTTTGTTATGCTAATGTGAAAGGATCACTGTGATGGAAGGAAATGAAATATCAAAAAGGTATGCTAAAGTTTGTGAGGGGTCAGAGACCATGTTGTAGCTAATTTATGGAAACAGTCCAAGAGATTGAGGCCAAATGAAATACAGCTTGAAATTGGACAAGGGAAAGAAGGGGCATAATTTGATCTGATTATGGGATAAACTGCATGGTATCATTTAAGAAAGATACTGTACAGAACTGTAGGAAAAGGCATAAAATAGCTAACTTTCATACTGAGGAAAGGAGGTATGGCATTCCCACGTGCAATCTGTTTCTTCGTTAAGGCTGGAAGCTCCGCTGTGAAGTTACTTGAGCGGGAGGTGAACATCCTAAAGAGTGTCAACCATAAACACATCATCCATCTGGAACAAGTGTTTGAGACGCCTAAGGTAAAGTTCCACCAGGCACTACAGTCTGAAGGTTGTTACTATTACAAAACGAATATCATCCCATTCTAAAGTAGCCCTCTGGGGCACAGTTACTCATGTCCTTGGCAAAAGTCTGTCACCAGAGATTGATGAGAACATTCCTGAGGACTTTTATTATTGATTGTATAATTAGGTGTGTAATGATTAGATTGATGTCTTTAGTTATATGTTCTGGGTAGCACATTAGAAACAAATGTTTAAGACTAGAATAGCTTCATGCAAATCCAAAAGTGAGCAGAGCTTCCTCTGAGATGGCATCTTTGTGCATTTGCTCTTAGTCTCTCTCCTAGAGACCATTTGATTATTGTCAAGATTTTGCAAGGTTAGCTTCATGATCAAATTGAAGAGGTTTACTTGGCACAATGTAGAAAATGCTTTTTAAAAAAATTCTTCTCAGGCCCTCTGGATAAGTGAGACAGTTGATTAGCTTGAACTGTTTGGGAGGCTCCCAGGCAGTGGGACTGGGACCTGTCCTTAGTGCATGAGCTGGCTGTTTGGAATTTGGGGCTTATGCAGGAACACTTGGCTCAGCCTGGGAGGAGGGGACTGGACCTGCCTGGACTGAATCTACCAGGTTGAGCTGAATCTCCAGGGGAGTCCTCGCCCTGGAGGAGATGGGAATGGGGGGTGGGCAGGGGAGAGGGTTGGGGCGGGGGGCGGAAGGAGGGAGGACAGGGGAATCCGTGGCTGATATGTAAAATTAAATTAAATTATAAAATAAAAATAATACAATAAAAAATTCTTCTCTCATACATTACATCCAAACTGCAGCTTCCCCTCCCCCGACTCCTCTCAGTTGCTGGGCCCCTCTCCCCCAGATCTACTCCTCCTCCGTTCCCTTCAGAAGAGAGCAGGCCTCCCAGGGATATCGGCTGAACAGGGCATAACAAGTTCTTATCTTCATCTTTCCAGCATGCTTTGTCTCCCTTCTGTCCTAGATATCATCATTCTCTAATCTTAGCGGTAGGCGTTTTTTCCCCTGGTGAACTTGGGCATCACTTGCACTGCCTGGAAGCAGCACGCTATGTGGTTAGGCATGTGGACAGATAGTCTGTTTCTTTAAATCCTGGTTCCACCACTTTTTAGCTGTGAGAATATGGCCAAGTTATTCAACTTCTCTCTGGGTAAGTGTCTCACCTGTGAAGTGCTGACTCATCTGGTTGTTGAAGGATTAAAGATTAATGGGAGCATGGGTATAATGCATCCGTCTCATCAGATGTTAGCTATTGTTCTTCATTTTCTCTGCCAGACTCGAAAGTAGCTACTAATAGTCAATTTGGGTTATGCATTACACTGTATTAACTGAAAGTGCTTGGCAACAGGACCACAATTGTCCTTTTTTCTTTTTGGTGATCCTGCAAGTCAGACCCCTGGCCTTGTGCATGTTAAGTCTTGTCCTTCTTCTACCACTGAGCTATACCTCCATCCCTGGATTGTGATTTCTTTTATCCCCAAATATTCTGTGAATAACTTTGTTCTTTGTCATCAGTTTTAAAATTTTATTTGTGTATGATTGTTTTGCCTGCATACATGTCTGTACTCCTTTTGCGTGCCTTGTGCTCAGGGAGGTCAGAAGAGGACTACAGATTGTCTGGATCTGGAGAAGACAGTTGTGAGCCACCACGTGGGTGCTAGGAACTGAAGCCAGTCTTCTGCAATAGTAACAAATGCTCTTAACCACAGAACCATCTTTCCAGCCTCTTTTTTTTTTCCCCTCGGAGCTGAGAACCAAACCCAGGGCCTTGCGCCTGCTAGGCAAGCACTCTACCACTGAGCTAAATCTCCACCCCCCTTACCAGCCTTTTTATCATCAGTTTTAGGCAGTTTGATTTCAATAAATCTTGATAAAGTTCTCTTCAAGTTTCTTTTGCTTGGGGTTCATGGAACTTCTTGGGTCTGTGAGTTTGATTTTCATCTGATCTAGGATAATTTTAGTAATTATTTTGTCAAGTATTTTTTTGTTTCCTTGTCCTACTCTGGAAGACTTGGTACATATGCTGGATTACCTGATATTGCTCATAATACACTGCTATTCTGCTCATCTTCCAGCATTTTTCTGTGCTTAATCTGTGTAATTTGTATTTTACCATGATGTCAGATTCATTAATTTTTTATAATATCTAATGTTTTATCATTTTGTCCAGTGGAAATTCGATTTCCTTCATGTGTATAGTCAACATATGACGTTAACATACTCAGTGTCTCCCCACTTCATGAATATAATGATAAGAACTAAAGTCATTTTCCTACTAATTATATTATGTATGTCATTGTTAATTCAGTTTTGATAGGCTTTCCTCCTTTGTTCTGGGTTATATTTTCTTACTATGCATATCTGTTACTTTCATATTTATTTACCTATTTTTGTCTGTTAATACGAGGTCTTACTATGTAGGGCAGATGGTCTGGAAGTTCCTACATAGCCAAGGCTGGCCTGGAACTTGTGAACTTCCTACTTCCTGCTTGAGTGCTAAAATTTCAGGTGTGCACTCTCAAGCCTGGTTGCCAGTTAATTTTAATTGGCTGCCAGGCATTGTAAAAATTACCATTTGGGGTGCTATATTTTTATATTCTTACCACTATTTTTTTTTCTTTTTTGGTTTTTCTAGACAGGGTTTCTCTGTGTAGCTTTGTGCCTTTCCTAGGACTCACTTGGTAGCCCAGGCTGGCCTTGAACTCACAGAGATCCACCTGGCTCTGCTTCCCGAGTGCTGGGATTAAAGGCGTGCGCCACCACCGCCCGGCTTCTTACCACTATTTTGAGGAGAGATGATATGGTCTCACTAGATAACCCTGAAATTAGTGAACTTTTTGTCTCAGCTTCCAATGGCTGGGATTACAGGCATATGCCAACACATCTGGCCTAGTAATGATTCTTGAACTTTATTTTTATGACATAGTAAGTAATTTGGAGACAGTTCAGTACCTTTGGTGCTTGATTTATCCTTTGTGAGGGACAACAGAGTATCCTCTATAGGACTAGATTTACCCTTCTACTGAGGTGCGGCCTTCTGAATACTCATACCCTCTCCAATGCTACATGAATTATGAGATTTCTCTCTCTGGCTAATGGGAACACAGTATTTCTGCCATGCATAAGCACCAATGACTGTCTCCTCTGGCCTTTCACATGGTTAGTTCCCAGCTTTGGGACAAAGTACGTACTGATTAACATTCTGCTGAAGATTTGAGAAAGACTCCCTGCCCCCCATTATGTTTGTGTGTGTGCACGGGGGGGGGGGGGGGGGGAGGGGGGTATTTGTGTACATATTTTCCCTCTTTGATATTCTTCCCTGGAAACTTGAATTGTCTTGGCTTTTCTGGACTCCCATCTCCTGAATTCATGGAGGCCTTTGGACCTGAAAGTTCTCCAAGGTGTACTCCTGTAGGTTACACACTTGGCCTTGGCAGTTTCCAGCAGCTTCCTCCCCTCCCATCACTGCTGCTGTTCTTTGCAGGCTTGTGATGCCACCTAATTCATAGATGCCCATCTCTTCTCATCATCTCTTATTGAAACTCCTTCTTGCCCTGAGGTACGGCAACTCTTCAGAGGTTAGGACAATCATGGGGCTTGCCTCATGGGCTTCTCTCTTTCATAGAATACTGCTCTCTATGCTGACTAATGTCTTTCCAGTTCTTAAATTATTTAAGCAGAGGGGCAAACTAGTCTATTACACTATCATGTGTAGAAGCAGGAGCCCAAATCTACAAGAGTTTGAAGGCAAGGAAAATGGTCATATGTGGTTGTCCATTTCTGTGTTGTTTGATTTTGAGTCACGTGCACTAGATCTACCCATAAACACACATGTCTAGACTTTCCATTGAATGCTTCAATTTTCAGTTGAAGCTATTCTACGAAAATGGATGTCTAATTGGTTGTATACTGCTTATCAACCACTCAGATTGTGTAGTGGTTTCTTGTAAGTCTACGTATGCTCTAGATATACACAATTGTTTCTACTATTGTGAAAGACTTGAGTAATACACTTTAACCACTATAACTTTGATCAACATGCATTTAATGTTTTTTTTTTTTTTTTTTTGGTTTTTCGAGACAGGGTTTCTCTGCGTAGCTTTGCGCCTTTCCTGGAACTCACTTGGTAGCCCAGGCTGGCCTCGAACTCACAGAGATCCGCCTGGCTCTGCCTCCCGAGTGCTGGGATTAAAGGCGTGCGCCACCACCGCCCGGCGCATTTAATGTTTTTTAAAAAGACTTATTTTGTGTGTCAGTGTACCACACACATGCACTTCTCTCAGAGGCCAGAAGAGGGTGATGGATTCCCCTGGAACTGGAGTTACAGATGCCTGTGAGCTGTCATGTGGGTGCTGGGAATGGAACCTGTCTTCTGGAAAAGTAGCCAGTGCTCTTTTATTTTTTTTCTTTAAAAATTTTTCTTTTCATTTTACATACCATCCTCAGTTTCCCTTCCCTCCCCTTCTCCCACCTCTTTACCTCTCCCATCCCAAGCCCCATCCACTCCTCAGAGAGGATAAGGCCTCCCTTGGGGAGTCAGCAAAATCTGACATACCAAGTTGAGGCAGGGCCTAGCCCTCCCTGCTGCATTAAGGCTAGACAAGATGTCTCATCATAGGTAATAGACTCCAGTTCATGCATCTAGGATAAGTTCTGGTCCCACTGCCAGGAGCCCTGCAAACAGATCAAACCTCACAACTGTCACCCACATTTAGAGGGACTACTTCGGTCTCATGCAGGTTCCCCAACTGTCAGTCCAGAGTCTGTGAGCTCCCACCAACTTCGGTCAGCTGTCTCTGTGGTTTTCCTCATCATGGTCTTGACACCCCCTCCTTGTTCATATGATCCCCCCCCCATCTCTTCATTGGCTCTGCAGTTCAGCCCAGTGCATGGCTGTGGATTACTACATCTGCTTCCATCAGTTACTAAATGTAGGGTCTATGATGACAATTAGGGTAGTCACGAATCTGATTACAGGGGAAGGCCAGTTCAGGCACCCTCTCCATTCTTGCTAGGAGCCTTAGCTGGGGCCATCCTTGTGGAATCCTGGAAATTCCCCTAGCACCAGGTTTCTCCCTATCCCCACGATGTCTCCCTCTATCATGGTATCTCTTTCATTGCTCTTCCACTATGTCCCTCATGTTCTCTGCCCCCATCCCCTCCCTTCTACCTCTCCTCCCAGTTTACCCAGAAGATACTATTTCCCCTTTCTGGGGCCCTCCATACATGTCCCTCTTAGGGTCCTCCTTTTTAACCTAGCTTCTTTGGGGTTGTGGATTGTATCCTGGTTACCCTTTGCTTTGCATCTAATATCCACATATGAGTGAGTACATACCATGTTTGTCTTTCTGGGTCTAGGTTACCTCACTCAGGATGATTTTTTTCTAGTTCCATCCATCTGCCTACAAATTTTATGATGCCATTTTTTTTTTTTAACTACTGAGTAATACTTCATTGTGTAAATGCACCACATTTTCTTTATCCATTCTTTGGTTGAGGAGCATCTAGGTTGTTTCCAGGTTCTGGCTATTATGAATAATGCTGCTATGAACATAGCTGAGCAAGTGTCCTTGTGGTATGATTGATCATCTTTTGGATATATGTCCCAAAGTGGTATTGCTGGGTCTTGAGGTAGGTTTATTCCCAATTTTCTGATAAACCACCATACTGATTTCCAGAGTGACTGTACAAGTTTGCACTCCCACCAGCAGTGGAAGAGTGTTCCCCTTACTCCACATCCTCTCCAACATAAGCTGTCATTAGTGTTCTTAATCTTCTGACAGGTGTAAGATGGTATCTCAGAGTCCTTTTAATTTGCATTTCCCTAATGGCTAACGATGTTGAGCAATTCCTTAAATGTATTCAGCCATTTGAGAATCTTCTGTTGAGAATCCTCTGTTTAGATCTGTACTCAATTTTTTAATTTGGTTATTTAGTATTTTGATGTATAGTTTCTTAAGTTCTTTATATATTTTTCGAGATCAGCTCTATGTCAGATGTGGGGTTGGTGGAGATCATTTCCCATTCTGTTGGCTGCCATTTTGTCTTATTGACTATGTCCTTTGCCTTACAGAAGCTTCTCAGTTTCAAGAGGTCCCATTTATTAATTGTTGCTCTCAATGTCTATGCTACTGGTGTTATATTTAGAAAGTGGTCTCTTGTGCCAATGTGTTCAAGGCTACTTCCCACTTTCTCTTCTATCAGGTTCAGTGTAACTGGATTTATGTTGAGGTCTTTGATCCATTTGGACTTGAGTTTTGTGCATGGTGATACATATGGATCTACTTGCATTTTTCTACCTATTGATATCCATTTATGCCAGCACCATTTGTTGAAGATGTTTTTTCTTCCATTGTACAATTTTGTCTTCTTTGTCAAAAATCAGCTGTTCATAGATGTGTGGATTAAAGTCAAGTTATTCAATTTGATTCCCTTGATCCACCTGTCTGTTTTTATGCCAGTACCAAGCTTTTTTTTTTTTTTTTTAACTTCCACTCTATAGTAGAACTTGAAGTCAGGGATGGTTCTGGAAGTTCCTTTATTGTATAGGATTGTTTTGACTATCCTGGGTTTTTTGTTTTTCCATATGAAGTTGAGTATTGTTCTTTCAAGGTCTGTGAAGAATTGTGTTGGGATTTTGATGGGGATTGCATTGAATCTGTAGATTGCTTTTGATAGGATTGCCATTTTTACCATATTGATCCTGCCTATCCAAGAGCATGAGAGATCTTTCCATTTTCTGATATCTTCTTCAATTTCTTTCTTCAGAGACTTAAAGTTCTTGTCATACGGGTCTTTTACTTGCTTGGTTAGAGTTACCCCAAGGTATTTTATGTTATTTGTGGTAGCCAGTGCTCTTAACAACAGCTATCTGTCCAGCCCCTCATGCATTTGTAAATTGGTGTCAATTTATATTGTAACTACTGCTAATGCAACTTTCCCTTCCAAATAGTTCACTTTCCATTCCATGTTCCTAGCCATCCTATAGCACTGTCAGTAAAGTATGGCCCACTTTAAAAATTTATTTGTCAGATGTTTCAGATACTTTAAAACCCTAAAGCATCCTGAAATTCAGTGAATCAGAATTGTGGCTCTAGGAAGAAAGATACGTACCTCTTTCCCTGCTTTAATCATACTGACTGAACATAGAAGTTGGATTAGCAGCTGTTACAAGAACAGAATCCAACCCCCAAATCTTCAGAACAACAAAACTCAAGAATATATGTTAGAATGGAAACACGGAGGGTAATTATGTCTATGGCAGTGCCTATGGAAAAGATTGGAGTACCAGACCAAATAAAAAGGAGAAAGTGGGAGTTATTGAGAATGTTCAATAGGCTATGGTGCTTGCTTCCAAGCCTAATGACATGAGTTGGATCTACATGGTAGACGAGAACCAACTTATGTGCCTTGATCTCTATAGGTATGTTGGTGCATACAGGAACACACACACAATTAAATCAATTAAAAAATTTAAAAATAGTTTTTAAAAAGGAGAAAGTAAACTGAGCACCAGCACTCACTGTTCTCTGCTTCCTAACCAGATGCAGTGTGGTCAGCCACCTCATGCTTCTGCTGAGGCCAGTGTCTTTCCCATAATAATACACTGTACCTTGAACTGTGAGCTAGAACACACCCTTTCTCCTTTAAGTTACCCTTGTCAATATAGTTTATCCCAACAGGAAAACTAAGAAACCACATCCTTTCTTGTGTCCAGCCCATGCTTTACAGGTCCCCCTGTTAACACAGGTAGCCTATGAAGTCAGTCTGGCCTGCTGCCTCCTTCTATAGAGCCCATAAGATAAGTTCTCTATATTTCCAAATAAATGACAAAATGTAAAAGAGTAATGTTTCATAATCTTCAAATCACACCAAACTCAGATTTCTGAGTCTATAAATACAGCATTGTGTTGTTCATGGCTGATCTCAAGGCAGCTGCTGAGCTGTGCCATGTCCACAGAGACCATAATGTTTACTCTTGGGTTTGGTCTTTATAGAAAAATTTTGCTGAGCCCTGCTGTACATTACTGTTGTAGTGTTTGTTGACCTAGAAATGCAAAATTGACATCATACAGCTTTTACCTCAAGACTCTGACTTAAACACCTCCAATGCCTTGTTTCATATGGGGCATGGGAATCCATAGTCTTGAACATGCCATCCAAAGCTCTTCAGAAACGTGTTCCAATCTTTCCTGTTAGCTTCACCCTTCACCATCTCCTTCTCTACCCAACAGTCTCCATTACTGTTAGCAGCGATTTGTGTGTTATTTTAATAGCTGCTTTGTTCCAGGCTTTAGGGGCTTTGTACACTGGCCACCAGCTCTGCTTGGTTTTCCTCCACCTTCCCTGCAGAGAAATCACTGCTCACACATTCAGCCTGAACTCTCCTTGATGAGCATTCTTTATGCAGAGGCAGCCTCTCTTCCACAGCCCCATGGCATGTTGGGCTGTTAGTGTATATCATATGATACTGTAACTCTTTTGAACTTCCTAAAGTCAGCGCCATGTCTCCTGCTCCTTTGTTCCTCTTGTATTCAGTATAATAGCTTGTATGATATGTAGAGCAGTTTCACATGAGTAAATTAAGCTTGTGATCATACTTATGATGTATAACACACACACACACACATATAAAACTTCATAACTTTCTCTTATTCTGACTTTTAAATCTGTAATGTCAGAAAATGTACCTTGTGATGGAACTTTGTGAGGATGGAGAACTCAAAGAAGTCCTGGATAAAAAAGGGTACTTCTCAGAGAATGAGACCAGGTTGATAATTCAACATCTTGCATCAGCCATCGCATATCTTCATGACAACGGTAAGAAGAGGACTGTAAGCCTCACCATCTCCATAAATGAAGATGCCACTGTTGTTTGTTTAAGTGGGATGGTCTTTAGGACTCATAATCACATTGGTAGAACTTGGTAATGTAACTGAATAACAAGTACATTTTCCATATTTTTCCTTTTAGTTGTATTTATAGACATTTTAATTAGTAACAATGCAGACATTTAATTACACTGTATATGGAAGAGCAAACAATCATGATCATTCTTATTCTAGAAGTTTAAAATGTGGCTAATATGATAAAAAACAAAGTAGATAAAGTGAATTTCCCTAAAATATTTTTATATTAATATTATTAAAAATGTACCTGCTCTAGCCTTGTAAAATAATACACTTCAGTTTTAGAGCCATTTGGGTTCAGAACAGAAGGAACAGAAGTTTCCAGTGTCCACCCTGGTGCCACATGTGCAGAATGACTCACATTATGGTCACCTAAACCTGCAGTTTACGTTAGGACTCATTATTGGTATTTTTTATTCTGTTGGGTTTGACAAATGTATAGTAACATTATCCACTAAGGTATCATTTGGAGTAATTTGCCAACCTACATTTCAAAGGAACTCTACTTATTCTAAAACTTTACTGACTCCAGTGTTCCTGTTGCCACTTTGTCCCATGCTCCCCTTTTCCTTGAGGTTCTTAGGTGTGACTTTAGAAATTCTCATTTTACAGATGAGAAAATACTTGTTCCACAAAGGTCAGTGACAGGCTTCGGGATCTCAGTTTCCTCAGCATCTACTGCATTGTGCTCAGCCCCAGAGTTATAAAGATGAAAACTTAAGGCTTCTGCCCCTCAAGTAGCTTAGGCTAGTAGGAGAAGGAGTACAGGAAACAGCTTGTCATGCAGTGAGGCAATTTCTTACTGGAGAGCTGTGTGAAGTGCAGGGAGCTCAAGTGTGTGTCAGAATTAGATCTGAGGAATGCAGGCTGGGACTGGAGAATGGTTCAGGTCAGGAAAGGCTTGCAGGGGCTGAAGGTCACGCCTGTGTCAGTTCTCTCTCGTCTAGGGAGACACTTGTTTTCAGTATGTTTCTATAAAAACATCACTTCTGAGGGGTGAGATTTTAAAAAGTATTCTTCAAATGATGAGAATAACTAAGATAAAAATATGGGGTATTAGGGAGATTTGCCCCTGCCAAGGATAAGAACATCACAAAAATATATTAATTAAAATGGTATGGTATTTATGTAAGTAGTGTCAGGAGGAGTACCAGAATCAGTAATAAGTCCAAGGAAAAAGCCTGGGGGATATATGAGAACTGTAAGTGATTAGCTACACTGCCAGTCCAGGTCTGCCTCAGCTTCATGTCCCTAGATGGGACACACTTAGCTTCCCACAGCTTAGGAAGTGTTTGCTGTAGATGTGAGTCAGTCAGTTATCTGTGGAGGAGTGTTTGATACATTATTTGAATTTGAATGCACACAGAAATCTCACCTCAACTCTGACCTGTTCAACTGGAGGTTTGTGTCACAAAATATGTGTTTTTTTTTATTTCAACATATGAACAGTGTGAAATATATGCTGATATTTTAGAAAAATGCACTGAAATACAGTTTATGCACATGTAGCCAAGTTACAATGTGTTAAAATGTTTGTGTTGACAGTAACATTATACAGAGACCCAAGGATACAGAAAACCTTACCTGGCCTGTATTGTGATCCAGGCTGCCTGCGTTCTCCTGGAAACGTGTAGCCTCACGCAGCTCCCCTTCCACACTCACCAGGCTGAGAGGCTAGGCTGTCACAACAGGGAGCATGTAGCGATGAGAAAATGGCTTCTGATAGAGCTGCGGAGAAGAGGGGTGGAAGTAAAGACAGAAGAGGACAGAACTGCACTCAGCCTTCCCTCATACTTTATTTATGTGTCCTGCTTCTGTCCTCTCTGTCCTTCTGTCACTCACTTTGCTTGTCTATTTTCCTGGTAGATATAGTGCACAGAGATCTAAAGCTGGAAAACATAATGGTTAAAAGCAGCTTCATGGATGATAACAATGAGATGAACTTAAACATAAAGGTAAGAGCCTAGAAATACCACTCAATATTTGCCTGAAAACAACCAGCATCAAAGTAGCTACAGACATCTTAGACACATTTTGGTGACTTTTGAGTCTAAGCCATTTGTGCTAAGAAGTAAAAAATTCACAAAAGAAGTTCTAACGATAAAAATAATTTTACAAGCTAAGTGATGCTACTGAATGTGTTTTTCAAAGTGCATATTCTTTTGGATAGTTCTAAATCATTAGTTAATAGCAAGCAAACAGATGCTCTGAATTCTAATTAATTTCAAAATTATGTCTGGTAATTTGATGTAAATGTGTTACAGATTTAGAGAAAAACACACCTTGGCTGTGCTTTTGATACTAAATTAATGCTACAGTCTGTATTTCTCATTGAAATTTTTCCTGGATATTAATATTTATGTCTTAACCACAATTAATGTGCCAAGTGTTTATTCTTGAAGATTTTATTCAAATTAAGTGTTCCTTAATGTCAAATAAATGATAGAATACATTATTTATTACTTAGCACTTTAATAGTGGCTGCCTTCAAAATGTGTGCAAGTGTTAACTTTAGAAGCAAATGTGTCTGTGAGCTGCTGTTGCAGAAGCTAAACCATATGCAGCAGAAACAGACTCAGCAACACTACTGATACCCTTCAGTGAATGTTCTTCATAGTCCACTCTAAAGTCCACGAAGTCAGGAACTTTAGGCATTTTATTCTTTGTTGGAATGTGGAGGAGTATTTGCAACAGAATATGCTCAGTTAACCTTTGGTAAACAAGAGACTCAGTGCTCTCCAAATAATGGAACTGGATCATGAAGGCTTTAATATGCTTTGTATCTATAGAGATGCTGTATGGAGAAAGATAGTATTATGCTTCAAGTGGAATATTTATGGAAACTCCTGGAGTAATTGATTCAAGGCATGTTGATGTACATACACTTGTATTCCCAGCACAGGAGAGGCTGAAACAGAAGGATTGCCATGAGATTAAGGCAAGCCAGGCTACATAATGAGTTTTAGGTTGGTCTGGGCTACAGAGTGAGACCCTGTCTCAAAGCAAAAAAAAGATGGGTTTGATAATCTCACATAATGAGAACATTTCCTTATACTTTATAAGGTACTGCCAATTTTGCATTTAGTGTGAGTAAAGAACCTATGCTTTGCTTGTATGATCCATAAATTTGCCTTTGTTTCTGCTTTGGGTCCAAGGACATTCCATTTTGAGAGACAACCAAGGGTACATGCCAAATATTTAGTAACTCAAGGTGTAATTACCAAGCTTTAGAATGGAGCAGGAGACTAAAGGCCGCAAAAGGCCTTCAGGCCATCTGTGACCAGGCCCTGGTGGAGAGGGCCTTTTTCTCATTTCTTCATTTTAAATAGTGTAGAAATTGTTTAATTAGCATACTTGATAATCACAAAGGAAATAATAGTAATGAAAAACAAGTATTTACTAGTTGTACATGTTAAAAAAGAGTCTTAGTAAGTGTTGATAAGGATAACTATTTTTTTGTTTGTTTTTTGAGATAAGGTTTCTCTGTGTAGCTTTGGGACCTTTCCTGGAACTCACTCTGTAGCCTAGGCTGGCCTTGAACTCACAGAGATCACCTGCCTCTGCCTCCCGAGTGCTGAGATTAATGGCATGTGCCACCACCGCCCATCTAAGGATAACTATTTTTACTTAAACAGTGCCTTCACTGGACCACAACTCCAGAATCAGAAAAATAGATAACACATTCAAAGGCTAGGCTGTAGTTTGCAATGAAAGAACTTATAAACAGTTTACCAAGAAGAATTAGCAAAAGGCATGAACAGTTAACATCCTGGATTCTCTCTACAGAGTTTTTCTGCACCGAGAGAGGGTGGGGGGGGGGAGAGGGAAAGTCCATCTTTGTTAGTAATCCAAGGAAAAGCCCATCCCTGCGAAGTGAAGATTAAATGCAGTTCCAGTGGGTGGAAGGCACTGGATGACTGAGCCTGTGTGTCTGCTCTCAGGTGACTGACTTCGGCTTGGCGGTTAGGAAGCATGGCTCCAGGAGTGAAAGCATGATGCAGACCACATGTGGCACTCCTATCTATATGGGTAAGTGAGGAGACTTGAAAAAGTCAGAACACCTGAAGGTGTGGTAGCCCAAACCTGTAAGCTCAGCATTCAGGAGGCTGAGACAGGATTGCCATAGGCTACATATTTAGATAATCACATGCCAATGAGTCCACAGCCCTTATTACCCTGTCTGTCTCCACCATCTCCCCTCTCACATCCCAATAATTTCCAGTGCTTTCCGTCACCCAACTCAACTGTGCTTGAGTCATACAGTGTGCGTGTGTGTCTTCTGTTCCGCAGGATGACTTTGCTATTTTATCCTTGTTGTTGTATCAGTGGTTTATCTGTTTTTATTGCTGAAAAGTATACTTTGTTCATTGCTTTTTTTTTTTGCCTACTTGATGCATAAAGTTTTTAAATTGTTTTATCTTACTTGGGAAAAGGCTACTTTAGATTCTGTTCATATCCTCCCATTGGCAAAAGACATCTGGTCTGTAGTTACATGGGGAAAATATATCCAGGCACCCTGAGTTTTATGGCTGCTTATTAGTTGTCTACACTGATAACAAGTGAGAGAACAAGAGGGAAGACAGATGGTTTGCGGAGCTTTGCTGACTTCCTAAATGGCTCCTTGGCACAGCTATTCTGGCTTCTGCCTCCCCGAGGGCTGGGATGACAGTGCACGTAGAAACGCCCCTGATAATTAGGAAGATGGGGAAGTGGAGGCCAGAGTCCTGGTCCCTGCTGTGCAGTGGGAAGGCAGCCCTCACCGAATCTCACCTTGGAATTCGCCTTCATGCCAGACCGTTCCATGGAACAACTTGCACTTTGCTGGTTCTGTAATTAAAGTTTTGCATGCAGTTAAAGACTGCAAGCACACACAATAATTGCAAAAAGAGGAATGCTGTCAATTTTCAATTATTTGGAGGCAGATTATTTAATTTGTGAAGCGTTATAGCTTAGCCTTTTCTCATTCTCCCGTGTATCTGTTGGCTTCTTTTGGTTATTTTTCCATCCCTTTAGTCATAGAGAGTAGAGAAAACAAAATTCCATTTGTTTTTAGTAGTTGTTATGAAAGAGTGTGTGTGCGTGCACACTCAAGTGTGTGCACTCACTTGTGAGGGCATACATGCAAATGGACAGTGTGTTAGTGGAGGAGACTGGGAGCGCTTTCTCAATAAGCACACAACTTTCCCATAGGAAACTCTCCAGAGTGTGCAACTGCAGTCAAGTCTCCATGTTTTCCACCTTTACTGACAGAGGGCGTCAGACCTGCAGGACTGGCTTATAGGATTCTGAACACAATTTATTGTGCAAAAACACTTAGTAAATTTTAATGTTCTTTTGAAATATATACATGTATCTTATTTTCTGTATTTGTGACTGTGTTTTCATTTTCTTTAAAGAAAGATATCCATTTGTAAAAGTAAAGTAGATCTATTCCTCAGTATCATATTGGCTTTTTAAAAAGCCAGCCACTATAAAGCAAAACCCTAAAACCTCATCTTTAAAGTGTGTGCCAGCTTAAGGTTAAAGGCACAGTGCTGCTTTGAGAGGCTGTTTGAAGGGACCCTGTTGTGACAATCAGAGAGCACCGAATTGAGTCACACATACTTGGAACCTCATCCTGCACTGGGACTCATTGATGTTTTGACCCAGTCTGATGTGAGCGTGCTTTCTATCTCAGTTTTCTTACCTAGAAAATGTGAGAAATAATATATATTCTGTCATAATAGTGCTATGATATTATTATTATTATCATCATTATTCTACTGAAGTGATTCATAACCACAATATTAGCTTTTCTATGAATTCAGATTGGCCTTGATTTAAATAATATTTACTTAAGTTGTGTGTTTCCTTCTATTTGGGGGAAAGTCTAAGATATTATTGTCTTCTAACTACACAACCTTTGTAAAATGACTTAATCATTCCACAGGAATAAAGAACTGCACCTTTAGCCACACAGTTTATGCCATTGTCCCATTAGGAGCTAATTGATAGGAGGGAGGATTTGGTGACATCAGTTGGAAGGCCTGTACATTATTCATTCAGCATCTGCTGTTGGCTCCTTTTTTCCCCTCTGGAGGAATAAATTACAACACATCAGCACGTATTTCATGCTTTGTATTTAAGCAATTAAAAGTCATTTATTGTATTATTAATATTATTTTATTTCTGCTTACTTGGCAGCCCCAGAGGTTATCAATGCCCATGAGTACAGCCAGCAGTGTGACATTTGGAGCATAGGTGTCATAATGTACCTTTTGTAAGTAGCCGGTGGAATGTCCTGGGTAAATAAAAGGGAAGTCTCTGATGGAGATTGACATAGATTTTAAATTAAAACTAAACAATGTATTTTTAAAGGTGTCATTTAAAATCGAAATCAGGATGTTGCTCTGATTGCTTTCTCACTAGTTTTCAGGATCACCTCCTAAGTGATTTATTTATTCAATGCTATACATTCACAACGTTCAATTTTGCTTTGCACCGATCTACAAATGCAAGAGTGTCCCACATAATCCAAGCTAAGTGGAAATCTGTCCTTCCTGATCCCTTGCTGCAGCTTAGAGCTTCACCTGTAACCCATCAGGAATAGGGAAGTAGGGCCAACTAGCCTTAGAGCTGCCCACATGTACAGGCAAGGTTAGGTTGAGGTTGCTTCAGGATTTAGAGAGTGTTTTGTACTTCCCAGTTCCCTGGGCACCGTGAAAGCCTCAGGAATTCTTGCTCTTCCTTTCCTCTTGCTCTCATGATTCAATCAAATCCTAAATCCTGGAACATTTACTTGTGAAGTGTTCTCACCTATTCCCGGTGAGAACCTAGTCTTCTCTCTTTGGCCTTGTCATTTCAGGATCTTTCTGGCTGTCTTCCTGCTTCTGTTCATCCTCCACTTCATCTGCTATTTACACTGCTCACGGATTATTGTCTGCATCATACTCCTTCTGGACGAAAGCCCTCTAGGTCCATCTGACACAGTGTGACTTAGCAGACCGTTCACAACCTCACTCTAGCTCTCTTTTCCAGGCTTGGGCTGCCTATGTGTTTTCATGTACCTGCCTTTCTCTGTGATGACTCTAGGCTACTCTTTATTACTCACGTTCTGCATTGCATGTTGTGTGTATGATTTATGTGTGCATTCGCAAATGTGTGTGCCATGAGTGCTTACTTTTTTTTTCTCTGTGAACTTTTCTCATAGGTTGGCCAAATACTAAAGCTTTCTGTTTTCCTAACTCTTACCTTACCACAGAAAATATATATTTATTATGTATAAACTTTTTCTTCATTTAACAGAGGATTTAAGGCATCATTTTAAAAAAATTATACAAAACATAACACTCAAATAAAAACAATGTGGCTGGGATGTTAGTTGGTAAAATGCCTGCCCAGCACACAAGAGTTGCATATACCAGGTGTGGTGGTTCATGCCTACAACTTCAGCACTAGGGAAATGGAGGCAGGGGATCAGATCTTAAAGGTCACCCTTGGCTACATAGTCTGCTCCAGGCCACATGAGACTGTCTCAATATGACAATAACAGTACTAATATAAAAATATTTAAGCAGTAAGTTTTGTTTGTACACATGTACCTTTGATAGCACTCATTGTGATGTATGAACAATAACACTTTTTTTTTCTTTTGGTTTTTTGAGACAGGGTTTCTTTGTGTAACAGCCCTGGCTGTCCTCAAACTCACTTTGTAGACCAGGCTGGCTATGAACTCATGGAGATCCGCCTGTCCCTGCCTCCCAAGTGCTGGGACTAAAGGTGTGCACCTCAACCTTCCGGTGAATAATAACACTTTTAAACACCAAATTATATGGTAATATTACAATATTCTATTGATCATATCTATTTTCTTTGTTTTAAGTTCTGTGAAAGACAGTTCAAATTATTCATCTTTGCATCCCTGGCATCCGATACAACAGTCAGCCCATATTCAGTACTCAATTCACTTGTTAAATTGAATTAAGTGAATTTTTAAGAGGTGTTCTGAAAAGTTAGTGGCCATTGTTGTGTCTTTGGGTGACTCTGAATACTTTAATGTCAATGCAACATTAGTTTTATGGTCATGTTGGAGATTTTGCTGTGCACTATCTCTTCCATATCGTGTCTAAATACTAACATCACTGTAGTTCCATCTTCACAGTTGTGTGAAATGGGATACACAGGCAGCAGAAGCCAGATGATGTGACTGCGGCTGTAACTGGGTTGGTTCACATGTGTCATTGCTTAGACAGCGTAAAGTATGAATGGATTCATAAAGCTTTGTGCCGATTAGAATCATGGGGCAGAAATCCTGAGTTTAGTCTTTAATTAACATGTAACTATTTAAATAAATCTTTTATACTCTTAAGACTGTCTTCAAAAGTCCATATTAATCTGCATAAAGAATCATCTACACAATCCATATGGTGTTTGCTACTCTTTGAATTTGCTGTTAAGGAAAGCAAGTGTATTACTTACCTTTCATTTTTTTTCCTTTTTCTTAAGTATCTAATTTGAATGTTTCTGCTCCAGAGTGTGGTTGCACATCATTGTAATGGCATCTTCCTTTCTTCGCAGAAGATTCTCACTTAGCTCACCAGTGCCTACCCATTAATCTGTTTGAGCCTTGTGGCACTAGAAATAATTCTCTTTACCCTGAGCACAGTACCTTCTCCATGAGGGCTACTTCCTTGTTTATCAGTTAACTCAGATTCCTTTCTACTTAATTGAACAATGATAACATACTTTCTGAAGGTGAAATTAACATAAATAAATGCTCTCTATGGTTCCTATCCTCTGCTGTCCTGATTCCTATGAATGCAGCAGAAAACAACAGGAAACTTTAAGAGGCATTTTTCACGTCTTGGATTCCCTTTTCTGGACGTGCTAGGAAATTGCTGTCATAAAGTTCCATATGCTGCTGATTGACCAACCATTAGATACATTTTGCGTAAATAAAATTGCAAAGGACAGAAAAAAGTGGAAAATTTAAAATGTAGCCCTTAAGCTATAGTCGCTTGCAGAGGCTGCTAAGAGATTGGGGGCCATGCATATCACTGCTTGATAACAGGCTCAATGAGCTGGGCCTTAGCTGGCCTGTACTTGTTATAATAGATAGTAAGTGTCCATACAACCATTTTTCTGGTTATTTCCTTTTTGTGTTCTATGGCTTTTAAAATTCCATTTTAAAACTAAGCAATAGTAAACCAAGTAAGAAGAAAGAAGTGTCAGAATGAGCTTGAGAAATAAAAAGTATTAAAGTAAGAATTTGTAGGACAGCTTGACAAATCCTGATCCCCTAACAAGAAGCTCTTGCAGGAGAGGCTCTCTGCTTCTCCAGATCGTGTCCTTGACTGCTGGTTCCTTCATTGTCATTGTCATTGTCATAAAATACCAAATTTTAGTTTGGTCAGAAAATGTTCACAATTGAATTTTTAAAATAAAACTTCTAAAATATAACTGAGGAAAGTCAGTAAAAATATAAAATGTGAAAGACTTAGGCTGTATTATACTGAGAACAGACTGCACCTTGGCAAGTATAATGAATGGAATAATGCCAGTTTGTTTTTAGTAAAGATGGAAGGTCTATGCCTGAGAGTTGAGGCGTTGACATGCCAAGCTGACTTTGCAGTGTCACCTTTTGCCTGGGTCTCCCTGGACATACCTGCTGCTTGTCTTTAGATGTTGGGGTTGTTGTTGATGACTATGTTAACATTTACTGAGAATGTACCTGAGGCACCGAACTCAACTCGGAAGTGTACTGTTATAGTTCTGGCTTGGATCAGCTAATGACTCAGCTTGGTTGGCTTGTCCCCAAGCTCTGCTAAAAGAAGCCAACACAAAAGTCCTTGTGTTATAGATGCAGGAAGGCCCATGCTTGCTTTACCCATGGTGCTTGGGCTGTACTGCTGTTGGCTTTTTGTTTACCCAGTGTCTGCCCTTTCTCACTGATGATTTTCATCCTGACCTTCCTTTGAATACTATTATGGAAGATACAATTGTGCCTGTTTTAATCCCTTTCGGTTTTGGCTCAGAATCTACAGAAATTCCCAGGGTTATTTTTTGGTTTTATTTTATTTTATTGTTACCATTACTAACAGTTGATATATTATTTACCACAGACAAAACTCTTGCCTGGACATTAAACTCTTATGAGTGTTGACAGTCTTTGATAACCATTTATGAGCTCCTATAATCTGGTGTACAATGTGGATTTTAAGTGGCGACCTCCCTTTGCTCATGCCACTGTCTTTCTGTACTCAACCCTCACACATCTTCCTGCACTGTAACCCTTAATCCTAGTGTCTCCCCCCCCACAGAAGCCTGGGGCATTTGCAGGTCTGAGTGCACTGACCTATGCACTGAGATGAGACCAGCACTGAGCTGGATAGCCCTATGGCTTCCACTCTCCAGCCAGAGAGGCACCTTCTCTTCTTCCGTCCATTACTTACCTGCAAAGCATCCCTGCTTCCAAGTCCCGCAGAAAGTTAATCTTTAGTGATCTTATGTTGAAAACATTTGAACAAATGACTGCCTTTGTTTAGACTGTGTGGAGAGCCACCCTTTTTGGCAAGCTCGGAAGAAAAGCTCTTTGAATTAATAAAAAAGGGAGACCTACGATTTGAACATCCAATCTGGGATTCCATAAGTGATTCTGGTGAGTATGGATTTGTTGTTATTTACTAAATCAAACAATTAATATAAGGAAATTGGCCACTAATAAAACCTTTGTTAATCTCTGGTTAATCATAAAATCTACTTTAGAATTAAATGATATTTGCTCGTGGAAATAGTTTTACCTTCACTGTGCTTGTTCATGGTCCATGCTTCCAGAAACAAAACAAAACAAAAAAATACCAATTAAAAAATTAAAGTGAAAACTTGCTGTTGTGTGCCCAACTTTCACTAGAAATCATTAATCCGGGTAACCCAGCAACAGAAGTTATTCAACTTCTATTTTTTTTAGGCTTATGTATTGATGATCCTTGGCGTCCTTTGTGTTACGCAACCATAGCCTAAATAAATGGGAAATGAGTAATTTTTGTATTGATTTGTATTTTTAGTGGTTTTGGGGTGTGTGTGTCTCTCTCTGAGTTGTCTCAGTTTTTTGGTGTGTACTTGAACAACCCTCCTGCCTCAGCCTCTCAAGTAGCTGGGGTTACCAGCCTGTGCCACCATGTGCAGCTGATGTGTGCCATTAACTGAGGTTATGAGAAATAAGATTTCAAAGTTTTCTCCCCTTTATTTGCAGCAAAAAATGTTTTGAAACAACTTATGAAAGTAGATCCTGCTCACAGAATCACAGCTAAGGAACTTCTAGATAACCAATGGTTGACAGTAAGTTATGATACTCCTTTTTAAAAAAACTTTTTTTCTGACATCACTCATTTTACATGGTCTTATAGTCTTGAAATAGTCAATTAGTTCCATCTTCTGACAAGTTAAAAAGGAATAGTGAGTCTTGACACATTTCTGAAATGGGCAGTTCCAAATGGTTATGACTGTCACTACAGTTGCTTGTATGCATTTATAGACATTCAAATGAACTTTGTTCTTGTCACAGAGGCTTCATGGCCAGGAGAAGGGAGCTGAGAAATGTCTTATGAAACCTATGCAGAGTGAGGCAGTCCGAACAGGTTCCAGATGTAAAGCTCTAGAGCCAGTTATAGCTCACTCAGCTCTTTGAGTCCAGAGAGTCTTTGGGGGACCTTGGAAAACATGTTTCCAAATACTTTGTTACCTAGGCTGAAATATTTAGTCTGTTTATTTGCATGTTGCTATCCACCATTAGACTTCAGACCTTGGTGCAGACACTTGGGCCTCTGTATTCCTACGCCAGAACAGGACCCAATCACAGCTGGAACGTGGGCAATCTTTAGCTGGAAACACTGCTATCTAGTTAAGTGTGTGTTTTTTCCCTAGATTTCTGTGTTAGTCACCATTCACATCTAATGAGATGTGAAGGAAACATGTGGTCTTCTCCTAAATGGAGTAGGCATGGTGTTCTTCGTGCCTTTCCTCCTTCCTGGTGACTTGGAATGTGATGGCTAGTGATTGAGTAGCCATGCTGGACAACAAAGCAGAACTACAAACAGGGGTTGATAAACAACAATAAAATACAGGTCACCAGGGCTTATAGTTCACAAAGTCACTATGCCAGTTCATTCCAGAAATTTTTTGTTTGACAAGAAAGTAAATTTCTTCTATCTTTAGGGCACTTTGGAATATGCAAGCAAGCCTAATCCTAGTTATTACAATTTTCAATAAACAGTGAATTACTGAATAATGAATGATTTCTTTTGAGTGCACAATTCACTGTCATAAGGTCCATAGAGGTCATAAGAAAAGCCCAAGACTTGATATTAGAAGTTACTAGCATTATATGAGCTTGTTATTGACAGTATTCACTAAAAATTAAATATATATTTAGCTAGACACTGTTTTAGATACCAAGGATGCAAATACAATTATATTTGAAATGAAAATTATTTGTGTAGTTATATTCTTAATAAAGCCATCCCAGGCATTATGTGGGCAATGACTTAGAGAAAGAGAATTTGGTAAATATTGAGGTATCATTTCTGAGAGCTGGTGGCAGTTTAGCTATGATAGTAACAACAGAAACAAAGAAAAACACATGTGAGATCCAGGATTTAGAAGTGTGAATGAAAGGGCTGTGGCTATAGCTCAGCTTCAGGGTCCTTGTATAGCATGCCAAAGCCCCGGGTTTGTTTGATCTTGAGCACTGGAGAAAAAGAGAGAGATGGCAGAGGGGTGAGGAAATGGGAACCACAGAATTTGATGATGAATTGCATGAATAATAAAGACATGGGAGAAATACTGAATGAAATCTAGATTTTACATCAACTGGTTGAACAGTGGTTCCATTTATTGACATGCAGACAGCTATGGAAAAGTAGATTCTCCCTATAGGACTTGGGTGGTGAGTCAAAAGCTCTGAATTGGGTGTGGTAAGTTTAAAATGCCATGTGATAGGAAAGTAGATGTGTCAACTAGATAAGTAGATATAGGTCTGAAACTGGAATTATAAACTGGGGAATCATGAGTACATAGATGCCACGTAAAACCACCAGGCTTAAGAAATAAATTAAGAGTCATGGAAAGACAGAAGAGGCCTCACAACATGCTTTTAACACTACAACATCTAGAAGAGGCCCAGATAAGTTTAGATGCCATAAATATCTTATGGTATCAATTTTAAAAATCTCTAATTTTCTTTTTACAATTTTGAACCATTTCTTTGAATAACAATTCTTTTTCTTTAAGGCTAAACCATGGCATTCTCTCAGGAATGTAGTATATCTGCCCTCTTCTGTAACTATTTTGATCTCTTCTAGGATTCTATGCTGTAATTATTTCTGGCCTAGCAGCGAGATCACTGTAAAAAGTATGGAGTAGATCTGTAGTAGAGGAAAATAAAAAGTTGTAAAACAGATGGCGTGCTTTAGAAATTTGTCTTTTCAGCATCACACAACATTCGGGTTTGGCCATTTAATTATTTGTTTTCTAATTAGTACAGCTTTATTTCTGGCTTTGGTCATTTTTCCAGAAGTCTCCATTTTCAAGTCTCTAACATTTGTCTCTCTGAAGTCTTTGCCAAATGGATAGAAAGTGACAGATATTGTGTGCTATATTGGACTCTCCTAAGTTCAGTGCATGAAATTTAGAATGCTGGCATTTGACAAGCTTCTGAAAGGCATGACTCGTCTCTCCCCAACACTTGAAGTCTCCCTTCCTGTAATTCCTGTACTCTGTTTGAAATAGTCTAAAGCGAACAAGATGACTCCCTCAGAGCCTCGCTGCTTCGTATCAGAGCCTACTTTTCTCAATACCTAATTCTTGGTAACATTTTCTTTTCAAAGAGCTTTATTGGACAAAAATGTCTCTAGTTTAGCCTATGTATTGTGCATTTTGAAGCATGGTATATATCTTAAAAGTATTCCAAGAAAAAGAAATTTTTTTCTCTATACATTTAAGTGAACAGAATTTCAAATAAACACTAAGTACTGCCATGGCTTCAAAAGCTGAATGGCAGATGTGAAGAAAAGCAGCTGAGGTACCATCAGCAGGGCAGGTTTGAAGAGGCCTCCTCTGGCTGGGGACGCACTGCTATTTTCTGCCCGCAGCTCCCCCTTCCTCTTTCCTATCATCATCAGGTCAGGAGACGGGCACCTCTTACTAGACCTTGTGGGTGACCTCTCACTTTCTTCAAGTCCCTAGATCACAGGCTAACACTAAGAATTTACATTTTTAAAACACATCTCTGAGAAATTTCTTCTGACCTCTTATATTTTGGGACCACTGGCATAAAGAGAATGTATATTAGAAAAATTATTTTTCTTCTGCGGCTTTTAAAAAGACAGCTTCTAGTTCTGGGCTTTACTAGAATTTTTCATACATGGGTAAATCGTTCAACATGTTTTTAAGTACATGCCGTTACATCACAGACCCACTAGCAGCCCCTCCCTCCCCTAGAAACCCGGCCCAGTCCAGCTGTGGCTCTCTCTCTGTCTTTGGAATGCAGAGTTGGTAAGCAAGGATGCTGTGTTATGGCCTTTCAGTCTCCCCCTCCTGCAGCTACAGGATAAGTCTGTGGTCCTACATAGTCCTGCCCCTGTGCCCTTGACTTGTAGGCCAACCTAGATCATGAAGCTTGTCCACACCTCTACCCCCTGAAAATAGAGGAGTCAGGAACTCCCTTTGTTCTTTGGAACTGAAGGATATGTCTGTCCCTTCAGGCCCCTGTCACGCTACACATGGTGGTGTTTCTCCTAATGCATCTCCTCTGGAAGAGAAGACTGTTTTCAAGGCCTCATTGTGCTGCCTCTGGTCCTGACGCTCTGTCTATTCTAATGTTCTCCCACTGGACCATGTCTGTCAATGGTTGTGAGGCCCTTTCCTACAAAAGTTCACCCTCATGAGTCATTATGTGTCAGCTCCTTACTACAAACTTTCTTTTCTCTCTTCACCACTTAGCATTCACCACATGTCAGGCTTTGCTAGATAATGAAAATGTAGTATACATAAAAGGCATGGTTTCTGACATGAGGAGCTTACAACCTAGTAAAGAAAGCAAGTCGTACATAACTTTCAGTGCAAGGAAGAAGACACAGGGGATTTTAGTGGTCAGAAGTAGAGGGATTGGTGTTAATGGAGCCAGGAAATTCAATCTGAAGGGCAGATAAGATGCTGAAGGAAATGAATGGGAAAGGAAACCAGGGAAGTAAAGAGAGCTGGGATTTAATCCCAGATCAAAGAGTTTTACCTTCACTCTGTAGTGAAGAGCAATTGTATGTGAGGCTGACTTGCCAAGGTGGCTTATTTTAAATGAGTCAACATCCATTCAAATATTGACCCCAATCTTAACAAGTATCATTTGACCTTACATTTTCAGGAACTGTCAGGATACAAAGATGAACAACACAATCTCTCCTATAAGCCGTTGCCCATGAGTTGAAGTATGCACTTTGCTCTGAGGCCACACTTTGCAGAGGCACTGGTGACCAAGGTTCAGGGCCAGTTCCCGGATAGTCTCTCCCATTGTGCAAACAGGGCCCTTGTTCATTAATTTACAAATTGTTATTCAAGTTTTAGCCGTTAGCTTTTGACCTTTAGCCTTGATAGACACACCCATAAGAGGGTGGAAATGTTATGGCGCCTAACTAATTGTGGGCTATTTTTTTCCTCCTATGTATTTTCTTCCTAAACATTTTAGATTCCTTCTGCCATTCTACTACACAGTTTCTCTTGAATTCTAAATGATCTTATCCATACATATGCATGCATCTATGAATATGTTGTTGCATCCCTAGTTAATGAAACTTTCAATAAAATTATGTTAGGAAGAGGCACATGAACTAGGACACAAGACTTAGTATTCAGTTATTGATACATACTGAAAAATGAAACAGATATTTATTGAATAACTGCTATATACTGAAGGGGACTTGTGGGCCAGTCTCTGCCTGTGGGTTCTCCACAGTCTAATAAAGGATTTAAAGCAAGACACGGGCAGATCTTGTAAGGAGGAATCGTACATCCTACTGGTCAGCAGTACTATGCAATGAGAATAACTGGGATAGTATTTTAAGTTCATCAAGGGAAAAATAACTTTAAACCTAAAATTTTATATCCATCAAATGGTCATTGACATGAAAAGAAATAGTGAAAGTATTTTTAAATAAGCAAGACTTCAGAGAGTCCAGCCCAGAGGCCCACACTTAGCACACTTGATGAAAATGTTCAAAGGAGCTGAATGCACGGGTGTCTTTACACACCTTGTATAAGGGTTATTGGTGTCTTAAGCAAAACAAGAAACAATGCCAAAGAAAAGAAAATATGCTCATAATAATCCAGAATTCAAAGTTCAGATAATATGAATGTCATCTCAACATTAGGAGCACTGGGGAGGGAGTGAAAACATGGACTCTTGTGAAGCTGAAAAAGAAGACTACATAGATGTTGGAGTTTAAAGTACTGAAGGATTAAAAGGAGACACATGGTGGAACAGTTGAAATAATAAACTCAGATGATAGGAGCATGTCCAAATTTAGAGATAATTATAAACAAATTGATTTAAATGCCCATTTTAAGATAGAGTCTCAAATTGAATTTTAAAAATTTAGCTACTTATAAGAAACACATTTGTTTTAATCTTTTACTAAATTTGTTCCTTGACTATTCCATACATGTGTGTAGGTAATTCATTCTGATTTTCTGAACTTAAAATTTCAGAGGAAAAAAGCCTAACAGAGTAAACCAAGATAAAATAATTAGAAAAGAGTGGAAATGAGCCAAGGATGCAAAGCAGAACAGAGCCTGGCAAGGGCCATCTTTTAAAGGATAAGCAAAGTAGAGAAACTATTAAGAAATTTATTTATTTTATTTGTATGAGTGTTTTTCCTGCATGAATATCTGTGTGCCATGTGTATGCATCCATATGGTGGCTCACATCCCTCTGTAACTTGAGTTCCAGGGGATGTAACACCCTCTTCTGGCTTCTTGGGGCATTATATGCATGTGGTACACATACAGACAAGTGGGCAAACAGTTACATACATAAAATAAAATAAATTAATCTTTAACGAAAGGTCTTTTTCTTACAGATTTGTAGTTCTATGTGTATTCTGATTATGAACCCTTTGTCATCTATATATAAGCACACACACACACATGCATATATGTGTATATAATTTCCCTCTTGTCTATTATGTATCTCTTCCACATCTTACTGCTGTCTTTGGTGAACAATTATAACATTGGTAAAAATTCCATGTATCATTTTTTCTTGTATATAGTTAATAGTCTTTGTGTCCTGCCCAGTAATTTTCTAGCCCCCTGCCCCAAGATCATGAAGACAATCTCCTATGTTTCCTCCAGAAGCTTTTCTAGTTTTAGCCTCACATTTAGATCTTTGCTGCATCATGAAGTACTTTCCACAGGTGTTGTAATGTAGGAATCAAGGTTCCTGATTACCCATGATAGGATATACAATGGTCTTGGCAATGTCATTTTGAATGAAAAAAAAATCTAAGGCCTGATACTCATTTTATCAAGTTAAAACAGCTAGAGAAAAATTCTACTTTGAATACACATAGGTATCATTAAAATATAAACAAGATATCAAGGAAATGGCAGTCCCCTCAGGAAGACAGGGTAGAGGAAAATCAAGTAGATGGATGCAATTTAGTATCCATTTTCCACTTGTATAGTAGAAATGCATTACATTATAAATGAGTGAATAAATGGAAGTCAATCTTTGGCTGGATTAATGATAAAAATGCATTTTGAACAACAAGGATATAAATGCTGTTCCAGTGCACCCAAAGCCCAGGGAAAGGTATTTAGAATCATATAATAAAATAAATCACAAAAATGATTCTGAATGCTCTACCTTCTAAGAATTTAATTAGGTCTTTCTTCATTTTTTGTTGGAAGCAAAGACATAAAGCATCCCATTTCTAAAAGATTTCCCACCAAGTCGTTAGGCTCATTTGCTTCCTGAACACCAACACAGAAACTTTGAACTGTCCTTGGTACTTCAGGAATTAAATATACATATAAAGTATTACTTTATATATATACATATATAAATATTTATATGTAAATATATAGTTATAATACATTACTTTATATATACCTATATAAAGTATATATATAAAGTGTGTGTATATTAAAGTGTATGTATATATATATTATATATAAAGTAATAATAAAAATGGTGAGAACTATGCCTTCTTTTTCTTGTGAAGTGGAAGAAACTGACTTAAGGGGAAAAGCATGAAGAGGATTATTACAAATCCTTCCTCAAGCAGATCAAGGGTCCTGAAACTGATTCCCCAAGCCATCTCTGCCCACACATCCCTTGGAAAGCCTTCTGTACAGCCAGGTGTGTGCACACCCCAGTTTGAAGAGTGTTGGTTTGAAGTATATTGAGTTTGAAGGCTCAGTTTTACCTCTTAACTAGAAACTCAGCTGGCAGTTAGAGATGCACCTCCGTAATACAGTAATTTCCCAGGCTCCTTCCTCCTGAAGGCTAGGAGTACCAACATTGTCCTCATCCACTCATTTGCTGCTACACTCGTGAGAAATCAATAGGCTGACTGTCTTCAACATGAAGCAGCACACTGCTGCTTACCTTAGTGGCCCCTTTTTCCATCCCAGCCATCAGGGTGACTGATCATTTAGTGGTTGTGCAGCTCTCTACAGTTTAACACATGCTTCTTACATTGCTAATTAGTACTATGGAATCCATGGGATTGTCCATGGTAAATGGTTTAAATAGTGAACAAAACAGGAAAACTAACATTCTACCTCTCACATTACACAAATAGGTTCATAGTCTGTAAACTGCTCTTTTTCACTTAGTATATATTGGGAAGATTCTCTTAAGAAAAAGTACAATGTTGTATCTCAAAATATGGATGTTCTATTATTTTGTAAAATTCCCTATATATATTAAATATATGAATTGTTTTAGGTCTTTCCTGTTAAAATAATTGGCTCAACAAGTGTTCTTGCAAATATAGTTTTGTGCATTATGTTAGCATATCCATAAAATAAATTCTGAATGTTGGAATCGCTGGTCAGAGAGACTATATGTAACACATTTTGATAGGCTATCAATAATTTACCTGCTATAGGAAGGAGGTAAACATGACTCCTTGGGTCTGGAGAGAGGACTCAGCAGTTAAGAGTGCTCATACAGCCCCCACATTGGGCAACTCACAGCCACTCTGCTGGACTCTGGAAACCTGAACACACACACACACACACACACACACACACACACACACACACACACATACACACACACACACATACACACACACACACATACACACAAATCTTTAAAGAAAGAAATAGAATTTGACTATACCCTCATGAATGCAGATAATCACATTTTAATTTATTCACATTGCTGTATAAAAATCAGCACCTCGGTTTTTGGATTGGGCTTCATTAATTTTGCAAAGTTGAGTATCCTTTTATATACTTTTAATAAAGTGTTCCATTTTTTGTTGAAAAACTTATTCCTAGTAACATCACCAATGGAAATGTCCTAGCTGTTTTCAAAAGTAGAGACTGATGATAAGCTAAAGTTCCAGAGTGTTCTTCAGCTCTGCCAGCTTTATTTTCTGGGGTCTTACTCTCCCTCACATGTCTAGTTCATGAAAAACACTTATTAAGCATGTATTATTTACACAATAATGACAGGCACACTTGGAAAGTCAGACTTGGTTAGATGAGAAAATATCACTAAGTCTCCATTTGTGGGGCTATCCATTAAGGCAAAGACTCAAAGTCTTAGCATTTGACTCTTGCTTCTCCGTGAGTACACACCCCTGCCTAATTTTTCCAAACTAAATCATATTAGCCTCAACTACCTGTTGGCTATGCAGTGGAAATGCTCTAACCAAAAAAGCCTCTACTTGGGCAGCCTCCAGTTATCAAATGGCCACTGCTACCTTGGAAGTGACGAGTTCAGTGTCTGACCTGGATTCAGCCAGCAAAGGGAGTTCCAAGGCTAGCGTCCTTGTACTGAGGTGGCATGTCATCTAGTGCCCACTGGCAGTTCTAGCTCATTTTTGTTTGTTTCTTTAGTTGGTTAGTTCATTTATCATTTGTTAGACTGAAAGGCTCATAGCTATAGGCCATTACTTACTGGTTAGTCCAAGTATCAGATGCAATTTCTCCTTTGACTGCTAACAAGCAGGAAGTGGGTAGCCTGTGAGTGGGTTTTAGACATGGACAGCATGGACTCCACTTTCCAATGTAGCAGAGTCTAAGCTTGCTAGCATAAGTGAGTACAGTAAGCCAAGAGTTAACTTTCCAAGTGGTGGAGTGTTCGTGATGATTCTATTTTAGATCCCCTTCTCTTCCTCACAATCTCTTTGGATTGAGAAATAGGGCAATTTCTTTGAGTACAATGGTACTCTCACCACTCAGTGTTAGCTGCTGAGCTCTTGGGTGGCTTACAGGTGATCCTATAGGTGGACACTTAAAGCTTGCTAGAGATACAGGCTTAAGATAACATAGGCAATCCTTACTCTACATGGTAATGCAAGAATGTAAAATGACAGCACAGGGTGATACTCTGTAAAATAGATTTTTTAAAAAAGATTTATTTATTTATTATGTATACAGTGTTCTGTCTGCATGTATGCCTGCAGGCCAGAAGAATGCACCAGATCTCGTTATAGATGGTTGTGAGCCACCATGTGGGTGCTGGGAATTGAACTCAGGACCTTTGGGAGACCAGCCAGTGCTCTTAACCTCTGAGCCATCTCTCCAGCCTGCAAAATAGATTTTAATAATTAAGAAAAATCTATGTCCAAACATCTCTGTTAAAAACCCTAAATATGAAAACTCTCTGCTCATTGCAGACATACATAAAGGTGAAATAAATTCATGGCAATGTTCATGTAGCACATTATAGAATGTTAGAAATAGGAAGGCAGAAAGATTGGTGGTGTTGTTGCTGTTGGTAAACATTTATCAAGATTGGTTTTTGTAGTCCTACCTTTTTGCGCTAGCAGTGACTTTATGGAGTGAGGGTCAGTGTTGTACCTGGCAAACTTGCCCACTGGTTGCCCATTTCGATCTGCTTCCAGCATTGTATTATTGTGCCTTCTATGTCATGAGACACCTCTGAGAGTTCTTTGCAGGCATCCTTCCTCAGCAATATTTCCATCCTTTCTGGTACACCCCTTCACTTGTCAAATTTACCTATACTACTTCCTTTGACTGTATGCAAATGAGGGAGTGTCAGGGTCCCCATTACAAACTATTTCTTCTGTTATTCCACTCTGTTTGATTCAAATTTTACTCCTAGTACCAACATTTTCTTTTCTTTGCTACACTTTTATCTTTGTTGACTAATTCCTTGGAGAGAAGGAGATGGGTGGATGAACAGATACTTAGTATCCAGGAACCAATACACTTTGAAAGAAGTAACCCAGCTGGTCATTGATCATAATGGGCACCTGTTTGGTGTGGGCTGCAAAGCCAGCAGTGAGTTTGCAATTTTTATAATAATGTTTAATATAGCATGGTGTGTGAAGTTTGAGGGACTGATGCTGTTAGTTAAATCATGGTAACTAAATATATGCTTATCAGGACTTTGCAAAGCAAAGAGTACTGTAATAAACTGCTGTCATATTGTGCATATCATTTAGGCATAGTCATGTGTAGACAGGCTCATCTTGCTAAGGCATCTTAGAGGTGACTTGTAGGTGCAGCATTTCCTTTGTTCTCCCTATCAGGATAGGTTGCATGTCCTGTGATAAAGAATGACTTCTAAGTCCCAGTGCTTAGCGTCTTCCATTGAAAATTGCCTGGCATGAGTAAGAGTTGCTGCATTCTTAGTCAGGGATCTGACTAAGAGAGGCTCCAGATCTTTGTAGGTACCTAGTAGAAACTGGGATGGACTATGAGCATGATGGACTATGTAGGAACTCCCAAAAATGTGTCACCTAAAAGTGATATGTTTATTCTGACAAAGTCACAAATTCTTCAAAGAGGGTAGAAACGTGAAATCCACAGTATCCAAGAGTTAACCTGGGGACATTTCTTTGAACAGGACTGAGGTTACAGACTCAATGCAAAATGTCAGATTGTATCTTTGCTAATGAGAGAATTAAATTGAGCCCAAGATGTGTATATCCAAAGTCTAGGAGCCTAGGTACTGTGAATTCTGACAGAAGTCAGGATGAAGCTGAGAAGTTGCAAGCCTTGGAGATCAGGACTCAGATCAATGACTCTGAGACGATCAGGCATTTCAGATGGCTCTAGTCTCCCATGGCTGCTGCTTTAGCCCTGTGTATGCTCCCAGTTCTAGGATACCTAATAGAGATGACTTTTAAATTGGGCCTTGAAGGCAGTATAGGCCATGGTTGTCAGAAAGGGATGATAAATTAGGGGGCAGAGGAGAAATGAGTACAGCCAGTGTAGAGTACTCAGATGCTGGGGGAAAAGGTAAGGGCAGAACAGAAGAGCTTGGGACTTAGTCTCCTAATGATCTCTTGTTATTACTATTCTGTTCTTGATGCTGATCTATTTTTAACCATGACTATATTAAACTCAATAAATCCTCCACAGTGTATTCAGATGGCTGCCCTTAATGTGCTCAGTCTTGTGGTTTTCTGTGTCATTAGTGCATAACACTTAAATCTACCTATGTACAAAGACTGCTTAGAATTGCTACATACCTGTGGTCTCATTTTAACCTAAAGGTGATCCAAACATCCTGTCCAAATGTTCTCTAACAGCCGGAATTAGAATAAAAAATATTTAAGTCAAGCAGGAGCCATTTGAGCTTACCTCTGTGTGTCTTGGCACATTAGATGGGATATTTGGAAAATAGTGTATAATGGCCAATTTTGGTTTGATACGGTCATAGCTGGGATAAAAACAGCACACTGAGTCAATTATAGCCAAATGGCCACATTATATAGAAATATTCCAGGCAAGAGCTTTCAAATCGATGATCTATATTCTTTGACATACTGTTTACCTAAGTACCCGAGTGTGGGTGTTTTTCCTAGACATTTGGTGTTGTGTAGACTCACCTTTAGTGTTGGACCCTTAGCTTTTGGGCAGTGTCTTACCAGTTTCCTAAGAACAGTGCAAAAGAGGTCTTGGCTGCCACAGAATTGCCATGTTGTAACCTTGGCACAAGCAGGCTACATTTATTCCTTCATGACTTGAGAGTGGTTTTCTCTAACCCTGTTCACATCATAAGTGATGCCATGTGGTAGTTAGCCACTGTGGGACAGGGAGTGTGCTCCAACAGACACCAGAGTTTTGGTATTTGCTCAGCTTTATAATTTTTCCATGTAACTTGCTAATTTGGAGAGAATATATTAGTAAGAAAGATGTTTAAGAATCTTTCAATTATCTGAACTGTTTATAACACAAACATTTGTTTTTAATATTAGGGCAATACATTTTCTTCAGTGAGACCAACCAATGTATTAGAAATGATGAAAGAATGGAAAAATAACCCAGAAAGTGATGAGGACACCAAGACAGAAGAGAAGACTAAGCATCCTGTGACAGGAAAGTTGAAAAGTAGCCACACGAGGGAAAAGGTCCTTGATGTCAATGACAGTCCGTCTGCAAAGACAACAAAACAGGTAGGAAGAGCCACCGTGGCAGGCTCCACTGCTCAGCACTGTCACGCGCTGGGGACCTCTTTTGCAGCTCCATCATTTCACTGTTAGTTGGTAACAAAGGCCTGCATTATTCAGCAGGTGAGGTCCTTCTGCCTTCTAAGCCATGTGATTTAGCAGCAGGGCCTCATATTTAGGATCAGGGGCTATTCAGAGTGTGGCTGCCAACTTTTCTCTGTGAGAGAACGCATGCAGATTGAGCTTCCCTAATCTGAACATCCAGCAATTTCAGATGAAGGACACTCAGACTGTAGGAAGTGCTATAGGCTTTGGGGCCCTATTAGCCTCTGTCATAGCTACTCAGCTCGGATGGTACAGCCTGGGCACTGCCGCAGACAGCAGCGCGTGAACATGACTTCATTCCAGCTGAGCCTTTGCTGATGAAACAGGTGGTATGCCAGATTTGACCCATGGCTCCAAATTAATAAGTTTTGTACTCTATCCAGCTATAGAATTTAAAATTGGTTTATGTATTATATGCAAAATGTATTATTATATTATACAGTTATTTGTGTATTGTTTCATAAAAACCTGAGCTACATAGGTTTGTTGGGTTACCTGATTAGATCTGAACAGTTTCATGTCTGTGGGACAGTTTTGTTAACATTTTGATTCTAGATTGTAGATCTATTAACTGGATATTCAGAGGGTTTGCCCAGACAAGCCCTTCCCTATTTTTTTTTTTTTTTTCCGAGACAGGGTTTCTCTGTGTAGCTTTGCGCCTTTCCTGGAGCTCACTTGGTAGCCCAGGCTGGCCTCGAACTCACAGAGATCCGCCTGGCTCTGCCTCCCGAGTGCTGGGATTAAAGACGTGCGCCACCAACGCCTGGCGGTCCCTATTTTTATATATATGTCAGTGTAAGTTTTTTCTGTTTGAGTTCTCTCTCCTCTGTCTGTGTCCTAGCTCTTACTTAAACTCTGCATCCTGTGCTCGGGAGAGTCCAGATTTCTGTGTTTGTTGTTGATTTCTGGTTCCCTGTAGCAGCAGATAGGCAGAGCACAGGGGACTGTCGGGGCGAGCCCTGACCCATGCCCAGGAATGTGCAGTCCTGCTGGCCCTACTCCTAGCCAAGATTCCTGCCAGAATCTTGCAGAAGGGGCCTGGGAGAGTGACCTCCTGGCTGGGAAGCTCTGTGTCTGCTGGACAGTAAATGTGGGATAAAAAGCTTAACATAGTGACTTAGATTGTGTGCAAGAATCACTCTTTTACGATACTGTAAACATAAGCTTATTGATTCCCTTCCTGTCTCATCTGACAACAACTCCTACGTTGCTCAGCACAATGTGTATTTTATATTCTCTTCAAAAATTACACCCTAAAACTCATGTTTACATTTCTTTTTGTTGAACATAATTTGAAGATTTTCTGTTGGCTGACATGGTAGCATATACATACACAAAGTTACACATATTCACATCCATACATACGGTGTGTGTGCATGTTTATATAATGCATATACACATGCATCTATATGTGCACATATACAAATATACACACTGCACAAATGTTCTGCGGTGCAGGGTTATATCTGTGTTTATCAGTGAATATGACATAGACTTCCTCTGTGGGTCAAAGGCACTCCATCTCCTTTCCCATTGCTCTGTCATGCTTTCTTCCCTGTCCCAGACGTCCTGCAAATCACAGGCTAATGTGTGTGACCTCTTCTGCTCTTGGCGACTTCAGCTAAGGAAGAAAGGGATTAGAATGTGAACTTTGTCATCTATTGACAGGACTTTAGTCATAAACCTGAGAATACAGCATTTCATTTCAGCAAGAACAGCTGTTTCGCACTCAGGGCTCACGTCAGTGAGCAAGGGCTGGGCCACAGTAGCAGTGCCTCCCAGGATGGAAAGAGAGCTTGCTGGTTGCACGGCTTCTGTAGCTGTTCCTGCAATGCTCATAGCATTTTGCCTTCAGTGTCTTCTAAGGAATTTTCCCTTGCTTAGGCTTGTCTGCGATATCTTGGGAGGAATTTAACGTGGCATTTTTTTCCTGAAGTTTGTTTCCCTTTAAAAGAGACAGATTCCTCATATTTCATTGGCTTTTGCAAGTAAATATACTATTTTCTTAATTGTGCCAAAGTTTATGCTGAAAATTACTTCCAGTCTTTCAAATTTGTATTTACAATAAGTAGCAGAGTGTGGAAGTCCTGAAGTCAGTGGAATGAGTGGAGTGATATCACCGAGATTCCCTAAGCATGGGATCAAGACTGATCACCTCTATTTTCCTCAGAGCTGAACAACAACAACAAACCCTAAAACAAACAAACAAACAAACAAATAAAAAACCAACAAAAAACCCAACCAACCAAACACTCTCCCCTCCCCCCCCCAGCTGCCTCAAAACCTCCACCTCCATTGATAGCGTGAGAAAAGTGGTCTTCTTAGGACCACATTGCCCTCCTCCTCTCTCAGGAGGCACACTGTCCCCCAAGAGAGAAGTCATTAGGATCTAAGGTCTTTCCCGGGAGAAGAGAGAAGCAGGAAAGCAGCCACTTCCCTGGCATTCAGAAACACTGCAGGGAAGCCCCTTCCATTCTCAGTTCATGGGGAGCTTAGAGGGAAAATGGCAGCCAGAGAGAAACTAGAAAAGAGCTGAGCCTACTGAGGAGACCAGTGCGGTGCTAGAGTGGAAGCTTATGTCTGTCAGCAGTGGCAGTTTGTCATCACTCCAGGTAATGATGTAACCTACTGGCAAAGCTGGGTGGGTCCTAGAGGAGGTGGGCATTCTTCCAACCGTACTTCCCTAGAAGGCCAGTCTCTAACATAGCCCTTCTCCATAGTCCAAGTCTGCCCAGTGACAGGAACGCCCTTCCAGTGAATTCTGTGAGTATAAACAGTGTCGTCTGACCACAAAGACCACTCCAGACCCTTCCATGAGTGGGATCAGACCAAAGCTATTTAATTAATAACCAGGAACTGGTTTGCTGCACCTGGGGATTTAAACAGTTCTTTCTGTGGCTGTGAAGAGAGGAACACTACCAAGGCTGTGAATTACATCTATTAACAGGTCCTGGTTCTGCCACACCTGAGAGTTTAAACAGTATTTCCCATGACTCCAAAAACCACCTTCAGACTCACCAAGGGAGTAACAAGACTAACACGGTGGCCAGAAGTGCACGCTGTGGATTAGTGGATTAGTGGCAGTTGCCTACCCAGCGGCTCAGCCTAAATACAGAGCACAACCAATTGTCTTGCCAGAAAGCAGAATAAAGCCAGTGCAGAGGCAGCCACCTAGCCATCTAGAGATCTTGAAAGTAATCTCTGAGCCACCATCATAACACAGCAGGGAAGGCTGCTGTTTCCAAACTGCCCAAAGAAGCCAAGGTAGCGGCTTCTTCAAATATGGAGGCCAGTGACAGAACACAGAATTACAAAGACAGTAGATCTCTAGTCAGTGGTGGCGCACACCTTTAATCCCAGCACTTCAGAGTCAGAGGCAGGTGGATCTCCAAGTTCAAGGCCAGCCTGGTCTACAGGGTGATTTCCAGGACAGCCAGTGCTACATAGAGAAACCCTGTCTCAAAAAACAAAACAACAAAGACAGTATATCATCACAACCTCCAATAAAACCACAACAATAGACACCAAAGAAAGGGAGAACTATGTCATAACAGAAAAGAGAATTCACAAAATCTCTTAAAAATTCACTGAACCCAAGAATATATAGATGAAAAATGAAATTTGAGAATAATGCATGAATAAAACAAGCAGTTTTGCAAAAGCAATCAAGAAAGAAAGGAAGGGACAGCAGAGAATGCGAGGGAGAGAGGGAGGGAGAGAGAGAGAATCTAAACAATGGATTAATTATATAATGAGCCAAGTAAAAATGCAATAAAAGCTTTAGCAGCTCAAAATGAGGAACAGTGAGATTGAAGACAGAACATTTGAAATTGGTCAGTCCAGTATCAGAGAGAGAGAGAGAGAGAGAGAGAGAGAGAGAGAGAGAGAGACAGAGACAGAGACAGAGACAGAGAGACAGAGACAGAGACAGAGAGAGGAGTGTGAAGAAAGCTTATAGGAGTTGTAGGCTACCGTCAAGAGACCTAATCTATGTGTAATAGGAATTAAAGAAAGTAGAGAGAGAAATAGAGCCAAAAAGCATATTTAAAGAAATTTAGGATGAGGACAAGTGCGATGGTTGCACATTTTTAATCTCAGCACCCAGGAAGCAGAGACAGATGGATCTCTGTGAGTTCAAGGCCAGTCTGGTCTACATTATCAAGTTTCAGGACAGCTAGGTCTGCATAGTGAGACTCCGTCTCAAAATTAAATAGATAAAGTAACTTTTAAAGTATTGAGAGGAATTTTCCATAATCTGAGGAAAAAGCCAATATTCAGTCAAAGGAAGTTCACGTACCTGTACTCAGAAAGAACCAAAGAGGACCTCCCCATGTCACACAAAAAGACACTACCTGGTATCATGACAAAGCAGAATCCCTAAGAGGAGCATGGGGAAGAAGTCATGGCATACAATCACAGAAGCCTCCAGGCCAAGAGAGACAGGGTGATATTGTCAAAACACTGAAAGGGAAAACTACCACCAAGAGTGCCATACTTGGAAAAGCTATAAGTTGGAAATGAAGGAGAGAGGTAACTCTCTTAGACAAAAGAATCTGAGGGAGTTCATTAACATCTGTTAAGACACATCTAGCAAAAATGCCAAAGGGAAGTCTTCAAATTAAAAGGACACTAATGTGGAACACAAAAGTATCTGAAGATGCAAAACTCACAGGTCAAAGTAAAAATCCACACACCCCCACACCTGAAAAACCCAACCAGCCGATCAGCCAACTAGCCCTCCACACCAGGATTGTAAGATAAACCACTTGTATTCCAGATGGGAATGTTAAAAGACAAAGCACAGATAGTTACAATAACTAATATCAAAGAGATGTAAATAGAGACATCAGAAATTGAAAACAGGGGTGGGGGTGGGGTGGAAATAGAGTTAAAATGTAGGGTAATTTTTTTTTAGTGATTGATGTTAAAGTTGTTATTTGTTTAAAATAACCTATTGTTACTAAAAGATATTCTGTGAGTCACTTTTATTACTGCTTTAAGTAGCTGCCTGACAGAAACACTAGAAGTAAATGGAGGCTTAGTTTGTTCCTGGTGCAGGGGATGCAGCCTATCACAGCAGGGCGCAGAGCAGCTGAGGTGCTTCACAGCTGACAATGGAACCTGTCAGATCATGGCAGCCCATAGACAGTAGACTGAGCTGGACCCAAACCAGAGGGGATCAAACTCTCAAGGCCCCACCTTTAGCAGCCTGCTTTAACCATGGGGTCTACCTCCTAATAAGGGTTCAGTAACTTCCTAAACAGCACCAGCACCCAAGGACCAAGTAAGTGTTCAAACAAATGAGCCTGCAAGGATCATTTCAGACCCAAGCCATAGCAGATGTGTTTGGTAAGCCCCATGGTAACCACGAATAAAAACCTATAATAAATACAAAATTAAGAAAGAACTAAAGTGTAGTGATACAGAAAAATCACTTAACTGCAAAAGAAGTAGCTGATAGAGGAAGAAAGATGCAGAAGAGTCTATAAAAATGTAGAAATCTAGCAATAAAATGGTAGAAGTTTCTCCTACCAAGTTACCTTGAATGTAAGTAAATTGAGTTCTCCAACTAAAAGGCCTATGGCACATTGAAATAAAACACACACACACACACACACACACACACACACACACACACACACACACACACACACACAGGATCCAAGTATATGCAAGAGGCTTGCTTCAGTAAGGACCCACACAAATTGAACTGCGTAGATGGAAACTAGAGAGCAGGAGTGGCTAGAGTTCCGTGAGGTAAAATAGACTGCAAGCCAAAACTGTAAAAAATGACAAAGGTATAGCCAGGCGGTGGTGGCTCATGAACACTTTTAGTCCCAGCACTTGGGAGGCAGAACCAGGAAGATCTCTGTGAGTTTGAGACCAGCCTGGTCTACAGAGCGAGATCCAGGACAGGCACCAAAGCTACACAGAGAAACCCTGTCTCGAAAGAAAAAAAACAAACAAACAAAAAACAACAAGGTAGTCAGTAGACAGTAATAAGTCAGCATGAATGCTCTAGTAATTGTAAGTATGTATGCACTCAGCAAACATTGGAGCACACTGATATATGAAACAAGCATCAACAGACCAAAGAAAGAGAGACACTGTGCTGCGGTAACAGTAGGAGACTTTACAGCTCTGCTTTCATCCATGAGCAGGTCATCCAGAGAGAACAGCAATCAAGAAACATCAGATTTTGAAATCTACGTCTAGACTTTACAAAAATTTAACAAAATGGAAGGTGAGGGAATCCTTCCAGACTTATTCTTGGAGGCAAGCCTTTGCCTAATACGCAAAACAAGTAGGGTTCAATAAAAAAGGAAAGCCACAGGCCAAATCCCTGATGAAAATAGATGAAAAAAATCAACTAAATAGTAGGAAACTAAACCAACAGCACTTTACAAAGATCTTTCACCATATCAGGGATTCATCCCAGTGATAGAAGAATTGTTCAATACATATAGTTCAGTAAATATGATGCATGATATGAAAATAATCAATCACATGACAAAATAATCATTTAATAAATGCAGAAAAATCATTCAATAAAAATTAACATAGTTTTGTGATGAAAAACCTCTTACCAAGTTAAATATAGTAGGAGTGCATCCAACATGATAAAGGCCATATGTGAAAATACACCAAACGAGGAAAATCAGACAATGTTCTATGATCTGGAGGAAGACAAGGGTGCCCACTTTGGCTGAAATGGTACTGGAAGCCCTAGCCAGAGCACCTAGGGAAGAGAAGAAAGCTAATGACACCCAAAACAGAAGGGAGCAAGTCCAAGCGCCCAATTGCAGATGGCATGATCTTGTTTATAGAAATTATAGAAATGCTAGGGAAGCTCCAAGATGGGAATCAGAAACACACAGTGAAGGCCACTTCTTTGCAGGAAAGAGTCACTCCAGCAGAAGAGCAGCCGCCCTTTGAAGTGGGTGGTGGGAAGGTGGTGAAGAGCTGTAAACAGGCTTGAGAAAACTCAGAGACTTTGGGAAGTGCAACAGAGAGCAGAAAAGAGTGCCCCAGAACCAGCAATTTGATGGAGGGTGGGGATAGAGGTAAGAAAGAGAAAGAGAGAAACTCACAAAGTACAGTGACCACTGGCCTCCTCGCTATGCAGAACTGAAGGCTAGAAGGCTAAGATTGGCACAGTGGTTAAGTGCACTTGCTGCTCTTGTGGAGGATCCAGGTTTGGTTTCTAGAACCCATATGGTGGCTCCCAGCTGCCAGTAACATTATTAGTTCCTGGAGATCTACCATACTCTTCTGGCTCTGCAGGCACCAGGCACACACATATGCACATATAGGCATGCAGGCAAAAGACACATACGCATGAAATAAATCTAACAAAACAAAACAAAACCCAGAAATGCAGACAATCATTTAAGTCATTCCTGTAGACTTGTACTTTGCATACTGGGAAAGTCCTTCTTTTGATACAGCATCCCTGCAGCATTAGGAAGCCATTTTTAAGGTCCTGTCTGAGCTTACTGCCTGGGGAGTCAAAGGTTTCTATATTTTCTCCATCTCCAGGAACTTAGAGTCATAAACTAATCCAGTGAGTGATGGCCAATAGGTCTAGTATGGCTAAGGGAGAAATACTTTGAGTCAGAATCATTGAGAGCTCTTTGTAGTAGGAAGCTAGATAGGGACGTAAAAGGAAACAAAGGTCCCTTGCCCTCTAGGGCCATTTATTTGGGAACTTGATTAAGGGAGCTGGGGCAGGCTCAGAATGAGCCATTGCAAGTGTTTATATGTGGCAACTAAGTTTCAGAACACCAGTCAGAAGGATGAGGGTGCCATTTGGGACCCACAGCTGTCCCCCATTTAATGTGGATGGTTGCAACTCCTTAGATATTCTTCATCCCTGGGCAGCCATAGGAATGTGCAGAGAAAATAAAATGAAAGGGAACTATGGATTATTTTCCACCCCAGCCAGGACAGTTGAGTGTGGATTATAGTGGTATGCCCCAAAATAAAGAACAAAAAGACAAATGTAACTCAGCCTATAAGTGTTGCTCAAAGAGTACATGGCCCAAGATTCTAGAAAGGTCTATTCAGTACAAACAGAATTTTCATATCTCCTATAACATATACTTGAACTCAATGCTAGAAAGAGAATCAGTGTTTTTTTTTTAATTATTAAGACTTTTGGACCATACCTGCTTACTTTGAATACTTATGTTTAATGTTTTTCTCTCATTTCTTGCTTTCACAATTTAATTTTAATATTCTTTCAGCCTTAAATTATTTCCATTCCGCCATTAAGAATACCTTTAATTGGATCATTTCCTCTTGTCTTCTTTTCTCTTTGTTTTATTTTCTTTTTCTATTTTTCTCATTTTTACATCTTTAAGTGACTATTCTCTCTTCTCCTTTCTCATCCACCTTTCATTTTCTTCTTTCTATATTCTTCATTCCCTCCCTATATTTACTCTTTATTAACTAGCATCTTTTTATTCATTCTATGCTATCTTTGCCCTCTCTCCTTTATTGTTATTGGTGTTGTGTTCATATTTGATTTGTTACTATATTATGACTGTTACTACAGTTCATGTGCTTCTTCTGAGTGGCACTACTAATTGAGCTTAGTACCTTGAGAATTTTAAGGGGAGGTTATTGCTGAGCTCACGCCAGCCCAGTTGTGACAAACTCCAATCCAGCTATGACTTAATCCCACTGAACTGTGGCAAATACTCTAATTTAAAAATTGAAAAGATCAAAACTCCCACACAATGACTTAACCCCAGTGTGAAAATATCAATGTAGAAATATAGGAAATATGAAAAAGCAAGGCAACATGACCCCTACTACCCCACAATGTTGATTGTCCATAATATTGCAATTTAATGGTACTGATGTGGATAAACTATTATACAAAGAATTTATAACATGAACTTAAAAATCAACAAACTCAAGGAGAATATGATGGGGCTAGGGAGATGGCTAGGAGAATAGTTCAATTAATAAAATGTTTGCAAAGTGATTGCCTTGCAAGCACAAGAATTTGAGTTCAATCCCCAGAACTCACATAAGAAAGAAAGGAAGGAAGGGAGGAAGAGAGGGGAGGGAGGGAGGGAAGGAGGAAGGGAGGAAGGAAGGAAGCCAGGCATGGTGTCTTTTGCTTGTGACCAAACATTAGGAAATAGAGACAGATGTTTCCCTGAGGGGTTACTGTTCAGCCAAACAGCCAAGCTTACTTAGCAAGTTCTAGGCCAGTGAGAGACCTGATCTTTTTTTTTTTTTTAAAAAGAGGACTAGGAGGAGGGAGGAGGAAGAGAAAGAAATGTGGGCAATAACCAAGGAATAGCACCCAAGGCTGTTCTTTGGACTCCACGTGTATGTACACACAGAGAAAATATAAATAGACAGCTAAATGAAATAAGACAATTTAGTATATGAAAGAGCAATTCAGTAAAGAGAGATTCTGGAAAAAAATCAAGTAAAAATCTTGGAAATGAAAGTTCAATAAGTCAAATAAAAGGCTAGTTAAAAGCCTTGCCAATGACTGGATCAAGGGGAAGAATATCAAGGCTTAAAGGAAGATATATGAATTAGAACATTTAGATAGTATTACAATAAAAATAAAGTATAAACAGAACATGAAAGAACTTTGAGATATGATTAAAAGACAAGCTTAGGAATCTTGGTATAACTCAGATGTAGAGATACAGAATAATGACATAGAAAATCTGTTCAGTGAAATGATAGCATAAAATTTCCCAAGTTGGGGCAACATATGTACATCCAGACACAGAAAGCATTAAGAACACCAAAGAGACATGACCAGAAAAAGAACCTCCCCATGTCATATTACACTTAGAATGCCAAGAGTACAAAAAGGTAAGAATTGTCAGGTTGCTTATAAAGTCAACTATGTTAGAGTAACAGCAAATATCCAAGAAGAAACTCTAAAGGTCAGTAAGATATAGCATAATGTATTTCAAACTCTATAAAAATTAACTCAACCTACTTTATTATATCTGGCAAAATTATCCTTCAGGATGCAAAGGAAACAAAGACCTTCTATGTGGTGATATTTTATTTGTGCTCTAATAAATAAAGCTTGCCTGGAGATCAGAGGGAAAAGGCAGCCATTATAAGTAAACACAAAAGGCATGCAATGTTAGCACATGCCTTTAATCCTATCACTTGGAAAGTAGGGATCTGTCTGGATCTATGTGAGTTCAAGGCCATACTGGGAACAGAGCCAGGCATTTCAACACTAGTTAACCATGGAGGTCTAGAGATCTGTACAGACAGACAGGAAGTGACAGAACTGGGCAGGATGAGGTAGTGATGTAGCTGGACAGAGAGAGCAAATCAGATGGCAGAACAGCAAGGCATATAGGCGTGGGTAGACAAGAAGTATCTCACTTTTGGAAACTGTGGAGTTGGTGAGGTGAGGTTAGCATGTGGCTGTTCCTATTCCTGTGATCTCTCTCAGGTTTTCACCCCTATATCTGGCTCCGTGTTTTCCATTAATAAGACCATTTAGAAATTTGTGTATACTTCTATGCATAAACTAAAGTTATTTGTGATGACTGAGTCAGAATTGCAGATGATACTTACAGAATCTTATACATAGAAGAGGAAGGCACATTACAAGAGCATGGGCAAGAATAAATTCAATTAGAACAATAGGTAAGCAAATTATAAGAAGTAGGAAAGAATCAAACATTCGGAGAGCAAGAAAAATTCCAAGAACTAGTAAATACTTTCCAATAATAACCCTAAGTGTAACTGTCTTAAATATCCAATTTTAATTTGATTAGATTAAAGAAAAATAAGACCCAACTCTTTGCTGTCTGCAAGAAACCTATCTTGTGGGCCATTCCATGTATTGACTGAAAGTGAAAGAATAGAAAATAATTTTCCAGGCAAATGAAAACTCAAAGTAAACACAAATAGCTGTACAAATACATGATAAGAAGTAGATCAGGACAAAATCAGTCAGAAGAGGCAAATAAGGTTATTACATATTGACAAATGGAGTAATCCACTAAAGAGAGCATGATTATTGTAAATATATATTGTGGGAGCCCGTTCTGGGGTTCCTCGTGGCTTTACCCAGCAGGTCCGAATAGAGGATGATCAGGACCACGGGCCTGAGTGCAGGTGTCTGAGATGGTCTGCACTTGGCTGTGCTGGGGGAGGAGGTCTTTTGCTCTACCCCTTGGTGTCTCTATAAAAACCCTGGACCAGAGACAGTCGGGGCCCGTTGGAATAGGTTCCAGGCCCTCTCGAGGCTATCCTTTATTTTCTATCTGTTTATCTCCCCAAGATTCTCCGCTATAAATCCTTCTATCTAATATTTCCTGCTGATTGCACTCAAGAAAACTCTGGGAAGCTGTGGGGGTGGTGGGTAAACGCCCCACAATATATGTACCAAATTTCATAAAAAACATAACTGGACCTAAAGAGAAAGATATACTCTCATAAAACAACAGTAGAAAATTTCAGTATCCATTCTCACAAGTATATTGGTCATTGGGACAGAAAAAAACAATGATATCAGAGCTGACCTACATTATAGATCTAGTGGACTTGCTAGACATCCACAAAATAGTCAATCCAATAGGTGCAGAGAACACATTCTTCTTAGAAGCTCATGGAACTTTCACCAAGCAGATTATATTGCAGGATATAAATAAGTTTGAACAAGTGTAAACAAATTGAAGTAACTTATTGTTATCAGTAACTTATTTGATTATATTTGAATGAAACTAGAAAACTAACAGCTATAGCAATTACAGAAACTACACAAACAAATGGAGACTGAATAATATACTTTTGAATGATAAATGGGTCATTGAAGAAATCAAGAGGAAAATGAAAAATTCCTAGAATTAAATGAAAACAAGAACATAGCATACCAGAAACTTCAGGATATAATTAAGACAGTTCTAAGAGAGAAATGTATAGCTATGATTGGCTACATTTTTTAGAAGAATCTGAGAGATCTCAAATAAATAATCTATTGATGTATCTAGAGGTCTTAGAAAAATGAAAGCAAGCCAAACCTAAAACCAGTAAAGAAAAGAATTGATAAAGATTAGCTCACAAATGAATGAAATAGAAACTAAAAGAATAGCACAAAGAACCAGTAAACAAAGAGAAACAAAGAACAAACCCTTAGCCAAATTCACCAAAAGAACAAAGGCCCAAGTTAATAAAACCAAGAGAAAAGAAGAGTTAATCAAACAGATAATGTGATTGGAGAGATGGCTCAGTGGTTAAGAACACTTGCTATTCTTCGGGTGGGCCAGAATTCAATTTCCCACACCTGCATGATGCCTCACAACTGTCTATAACTCCAGTTCTAGGACATCTGATGCCATATTCTAGCTTTCATAGATACCAGGCATGTATGTGGTGCACAGACATGCATGGAGTCAAACTTTCCATATACATACAATAAAAATTTATTGAAAAATACCACTGAGCCGGGCGGTGGTGGCGCACGCCTTTAATCCCAGCACTTGGGAGGCAGAGCCAGGCGGATCTCTGTGAGTTCGAGGCCAGCCTGGTCTCCAAAGCGAGTTCCAGGAAAGGCGCAAAGCTACACAGAGAAACCCTGTCTCAAAGAAAAAGAAAAAAGAAAAATACCACTGAAACCTAGAGGTCTGTTAGGGATTATTTTAAAATAATATTCCAATCAATTGAAAAATCTAGATGAACTGAACAAATTTCTGACTAAATATGATCCTCTAAGATCAAACCAAAATGGCACATAACCATATAGATCAGATTCTAACAATGGGCCTGAAGTAGTAAAGTCCTCCATCAATGAGAAGCCCTGGACCAGACCCTTAGAAGTCCAGTAACACCAGTGTCTTTCATGCTATTTTATAAAACAGAAAGGCAAAGAATGCTGGAAGACTCATTATATGGAGCAAATATTATTCTCATACAAAAATTGGATAAGGATGTAACAAAAACAATGGCATAGACCACTATCCTTGATGAACATGGATTTCAAATATTCAATAAAAACCCTCATTAGCTGTTAAAAAGATCATAGCCCATGATGGAGTTGGTCTCATTCTAGAGATGTAAGGATTGTTCAACATGTACAAATCTACAAATGTAATATGGCACATGAACAGAATGAGGGGATTACATGATAATCTCAATAGATTTTTAAAAAAGTCTTTGACAAAATTCAATATCCTTTCATGATGAAAGATTAGAAAAAGCTAATAATAGAAAGAATATACATCAACGAAATAAAGGCTGTGGATAGATGTATAGTCAACATTCTACTGCATAGAGAAAAACTGAAACCATTTATATGAAGTCAAGAATAAGACTCTAGTGTCAACTTTCACCACTCTTGTTTAATATAATGTTTACACTCTTAGCCAGAGCAGTTAGGCACAAGAAAAGCAATTAAAGGGATATAAATAGGAAAGGGAGGATTCAAATTATCCCTGTTATCAGTCTATATACTCCTATACTAAAAGTCCCTAAAGGACTTACATTTGATAAACAATTTCATCAAAGTAACAAGATACAAAATCAAGATAAAAAATCAGTAGCTTTTCTGTACAACATAACAGACATTCTAAAAAAGAAAGTAGGAATATAGTCTGTTTACAATAGCTTAAATCTATAATACCTAGGAGTAAACATAGCCAAGGAGGTGAACAATTTCTACAATGAAAAATAGACAACACTAAGAAAGAAATCAAAGACACTAGAGAGATGTTCCATCTTCATGGTTAGAAGAATTAATATTGTTAAAATGACCTCATTGTCCAGAGCAGTCTCTGAACTAAATGCAGCCTTCAGCAACATTCCATTAACATTCTATACAGAACTGAAATGCAATCCTAAAATTCTCATGGAAGCCCAAAAGATAGAATAGTTAAAGGATTCCTAAACTAAGAGTAATGTTAGAAGAATTACAATACCTGATTTCTAATTATACTACAAAGCCATGCTGAATAAAACAGCATGTTCCCAGCACAGAAATAGGCATGTAGACAAATTGAATAAGTAAAGGTCCCAGACATAAACCCATTCAGGTACAGCCACTGGTTTCTAACAAATGCTCCAAAATTACACTGTAGAAAAGACAACCGCTAATAACAGAGCTGGGAAACCTAAATATTCTCTATATATTGGAGAATGAACTAGATCTGTGTCTTACCCTGTACAAATCAACTCACAGTAAGTCTTGAAACTTGTAGTTGAAAATATAGGGAAACACTTAAAGATACAGGCACAAGTAGGGCTGAGTGTGACTCAGTAGAGTACCTGCCTTGAATGCACTAAGTCCTTGTTTCCTTCCCTAACACCACATTGACTCAACATGGAAGCTCACATCTATGATTCTCAGTAATAGTTGAAGGCTATCCTTGTCTACATAAGGGGGTTTGAAGCTAGCCTGAGAAAAATGAGACATTGTCTTGACAGACAGGCATAGACAATGAGCCCAGTAGCTCAGCAAAGGACAGCAAAAACTGACAAATGGTATTTGCATCAAATTTATGCACAGAAAATAGAACAATTAGTAAAGAGACAGTCTGCAGAATGGGTTTTGTAGCTGTTCTTTTGATGAGGGATTAATATGCATAATGCATAAAGATTCTCAAAAATTAAATGTAAAAGAACAAATAATCCAATTAATTAATGGGCAAATGAACTAAACAGATATCCTCAAAAAAAAAAGAAGTACAAAAGACTCACACAATGGCTTAGTGGGTAAAGGTGCTTGCTGTCAAGCCTGAGGACCTGATTTTGATCCCCAGAACCCATGCAGTGGGAGAGAACCAAATGCCACAAGTTGTCTACTGACTTTCACATATGCACAGTGGTGTACACACACACACACACACACACACACACACACACACACACACACACACACACACACACACACACACAAATAAAGTAAAAACTTTTAAAGTAAATGCAATAAAGTACAATACATGAAAAATGTTAAGCATCCTTAACTATCAGAGAAATGTAAATCAAAACTCCATCTGACCTTAGCCAGAATCCCTGTCATCAATAAAATAAAAAGCAACAACTGCTAATGATAATACAGAGAAAAAAGTAACACAAGTATACTGTTAGTGGGAACACAAGTTAGTACAATCACTGTGGAAACTGTATGGGAATTTCTCAAAGGCTCCCATGTGACCCAGCTGTACTCCTCCCATGTATACTCCTGAAGGAATCAAAGGCAGCACACAGTAGGCATATCTGTACATCTGTGTGCATTACAGCTCTAGTTACAATGGACAAGTACAGTAAAGAAGTGAAGAAGAGTGAAAACCTGTGGTTCTCAGGAACGTGGACTGAATAATTAAAGATTGACACATATTAAAATTTTCACTTCAGTATGTGAAATTTACAGGAACAATGACATAAAAGAAAGCAAGGTACTATTAAGGAAGAAAAAGGCATCAGAGGAATTCATGAGGATGGCTAGGATAGACTATGGGTGGTGGTGACTAGGATCAAAGTACGTTATATTGGATATGTAAAAATATCACAAGAAAATGCATTATTTTGTGCAATTAATATATAAAGACTTCACTGGAGAAGTGTTTAAACTATAAATGACACAGTAAAGCTGAAGAACATAAAACACAAAACAGAAGGGAGGTAAAATGTTAAGGTGACAGATAGGCTAATTACCATAAGCTGATCATTACCCTGCATATCACAGATCAGCACACCAGATTATTCATGATAAATATGTACAAATAAAGTAAAATTCTGGAATGATAATCAGAAATACAGTAACCATATCCATATGGGATCATGCAGTGTCAAATTTAAAAGTGAAAATTTGAGTTTATTAAAAATTTTCTGTGAAATTTGACATATTTTTATGGGAAAAGTTTTTCACATTAAGATTAGATTAGATTTTTATAGATAACTTGGTATAGGCATATAATTTATACCTCCAAAACTAAGGAAATATACATATGATTTATTTCTATTAAAATATTTAAAATTTGGCTTTAACTGAAAAGGAAGGTTCCTATCACATCTGCCTTCCACTCTGTCATTGTTCCTTTCTGGGGAGTCTCAGAAGTCTGTTTAGAGTCCCCAAATTCTGTTTCTCAGAAGCCATGGTAGTCATACCTTAAAGACACTGGCAGAACCCTCCTTGTTACTTAGCCTTTCTGGGTTTGTGGATTGTAGCATGATTATCCTTTACTTACAGCTAATATCTACTTATAATAATACCATGTTTGTCTTCCCTCACTCAGGATGATTTTTTCTAGTTCCATCCATTTGCCTGCAAATTTCATGATGTTATTTTTTTAACAGCTGAGTAATACTCCATTGTGTAAATGTACCGCATTTTCTTTATCCAGTCTTCAGTTGAGGAACATCTAGGTTGTTTCCAGTTTCTGGATATTACAAATAAAGCTACATAGTTGAGCAAGTGTCTTTGTGGTAGGATGGAGTGTCCTTTGGTATATGCCCAGGAGTGGTATATCTGGATCTTGAGAAACTGCCATATTGATTTCCAAAGTAGCTGTACAAGTTTGCACTCCCACCAGCAATGGAGGAGTGTTCCCCCTTGTTCCACATCCTTGCCAGCATGAACTATCACTAGTATTTTTGATCTTAGCCTTTCTGACAAGTATAAGATGGAATTTCAGAGTCCTTTTGATTTGCATTTTCCTGATGGCTAAGGGTGTTGAACATTCCTTCAAGTGCTTCTTGACAATTTGAGATTCTTCTGTTGAGAATTCTGATGGAGACAGATGCAGAGTCCCACAGCCAAACATTAAGCAGAACTCAGCAAATCCTGCAAAAGAAGGGGAGAAGAAATTGTAGGAGCTAGAAGGGTCAAGAACACCACCAGAAAACCTACAGAATCAACTAAGTTGGACTCATAGGTGCTGTGGAATAATCTTTTTGTATACTGTAAATATGTATTGCTCTCGTTGTTAATAAAGAACTGACTGTCCAATAGCTAGGCAGGATTTTCAGGGCAGAGAGAACACTGGGAAGAAGAGAGAAGTCTAAAAATCACAAGGAGATGCAGAGAGGAGGAGATGAACTTACCATGCTGAGAAAAGGTACCAAGCTATGTGGCAGAGCGTAAATAAGAAATATGGGTTAGTTTAAAATGTAGGAGCTAGTTAGTAACAAGCCTGAGCCATTAGCTAAGCATTCATAATTAATATTAAGTCTCTGTGTGGTTATTTGGGAATTTACTAGAGGGAAAGAAAAGTCCACCTAAACACAGGACTCACTGAGACTGAACTGACAATCAGAGAGCCTGCAAGGGTCTGACCAAAGCCCTCTGCATATATGTTATAGTTGTGTAGCTTAGTGTTTTTGTGGGACTCCCAGCAGAGGGAGCAGGGCTGTTTCTGTCACTTTTGCCTGCTTTTAGGACCCTTTTCCTCCTACTGGGTTGCCTCAACTAGCTTTAATATGAGGGTGGGGCCTTGTCTTATTGCAACTTGATATGCCATGTTTGGTTGATGTCCCTAGGAGGCCTACCCTTTTCTGAATAGAAACGGAGGAGGAGTGGATGAGAAAGGAGAGGGTTTGGGAGGAGAGGGGGGAAACTGAGGTTGGGATATAATATATGAGTGTGGTGATATTGTGTTCCCCAAAATATTGTGTACTCTAATAAACTTATCTGAGGTCAGAGAACAGAACAGCCACTAGATACAGAGGCCAGAAAATGGTGGCACACACACCTTTAATCCTAGCATTCCAGAGGCCACACTGGAAACAGCCAGGCATGGTTACTCACGCCTTTAATCCCAGGAAGTGATGGCAGAAAGCAGAAAGGTATTTAAGGCGTGAGGACAAGGAACTAGAGCTGGTTAAGGTTTTATGCTTTTGAACAACAGTCAGCTGAGATTCATTCTGGATGAGGACTCAGAGGCTTCCAGTCTGAGGAAACAGGATCAGCTGAGGAACTGGCGGGGTGAGGAAGCTCTGGCTTGTTCTGCTTCTCTGATCTTCCAGCATTTAACCCAATACCTGGCCCTGGGTTTGATTTTATTATTAAGACCTTTTAAGATTCATGCTACATATGAGAGAATAAATTAATACAAAACAAATAATAACAATAAAAGAAATATACATCATAAGTGCATTTTAGTCATATAACTTGGAAAGACAAATTATGAGTTAATAATAAAAAAAGACAATGGCAGAACAGAGAAAGTGAAAATTTGTTTATAACCAGAGCAGTCAAACTGAGAGCCTTCCTCTTTCCCTAAGTAACAGTGTTCTACCTCCACTCACCTTGGGCATGGTGGGAAGATTCAGTACAGAGGAGGTCTCACCCTATACTTCTTCAAATTTGTTTTCAAATGAGTGGCACTTGGCAAGGCACTTTATGATGATACTTTCATGATGAAAAAGTCAAGCTTTCTTGTAATTTTAGTTGAATAGCATGAAACATTTTCTTTCCTGAAAAATTAAATCTTAGCTTCTGAGTCCAAAAGAATTGGTTATAATGTGAAAATCTGATGGCATTTCCATAATTTTGTCCATTTTCATATTCTAGTATTGAAATATTGCAATAGGGCATCTGTCTCTGTACTGTCTAGTTTCAATTAAGAAATTTCCTCCATAAAGTCAGGTTGTAGGCAAGCCTGCAGGACATTTTCATAATTTTGATAGGGGAGGGCCCAGCCCATTGTGGCTGGTGCCATCCCTGGGCTCGTGGTCCTGAGTTCCATAAAAAAGCAGGCTGAGGAAGCCATGGAGAACAAGCCAGTAAGCAGCACCCCTCCATGGCCTTTGCATCAGCTTCTGCACACAGTTACAACTGACTTCAGCAGATGGCATGCAACCTGAGTGACTCCAGTGACACCCAGAAGCTTGTGTCCTGTGTCACCAAACTTTGTCCCATGCACTTTCCCCTTCTTTTCCTTTCCTTTCTTTTCTGTTTTGTTTTGAGAAGGACTCACTATGTAGCCCTGCCTGGCCTCGAATCCACAGAGATCCTCTTGCCTCTACCTCCTTAGTGCTGAGTGCTGCCATACCTGGTGTCCTTTTTTCTTTTTTTCTGATCATGCTTTGTATTTTTTCACTGTGATAGATGGTGGCCCTGTGAGTAAGCGAACCTGACTGCTGTCCACAGCAAGTCTTTTATTCCAAGAAACAGTTGGTCACTACTGCCACCTGAGAACTTCCTAGACCAGGCTAAGGCTTCAGTGCCAGCTTACCCACAGTCCTCTTTGTTTCCTTGCCTCCCAAGCCCACCTTTTGCTCAGATGCCCCTAGGACCTATGGCTGTTTGACTGTGTGACAGAGAACTAACTATAATGAATTATGCCTCCCTTCCACATGTGTTCTTTTGGTCTCTCCATCTCTGCCTTTGTACTATAATTGTTGCATGTATTTTATCTACACAATTATAAACTACACAGAAAATGTATCATTTTAATTTTAAACTGTCATGTATATTTTCCAGAAATTAAGAGCAAAAATGTCTTTTCTATTTACCCAGCTATTTGCATTTGCGCTGTTCTTCTTTCCTTCCTAGGGTCTGGGTTTCCATCTGGCATCATTTCCCTTCAGATCCATGGCTCCTTTTCATTCCCGCTGCTGCTGTCTGCTGCTGAGTCCCCTCCATTGGCTGGAAACATCTCTGTTTGATCTTAAACATGTTAGGAGCTTCCTTGTTTGTAGAAGTTTAGGTCTGACAGGTTCTTGTCTATTTTATTTGGTTGGTTGGTGATTTGGGTCCACATTTTAAAGATTGTTCCTTGTGTCTTCTGACTGTCAAGTTTTCTTAGGAGTCTGTTAGATCAAGACATTCTTTCCTTATGTGCATCATGTCACTTTTCTCTCTATCTTTGGAACTATGATATTGCTAAGCATGTTTTTCACAATAATCTTGCTCGGGGTTGGCTGTGCTTTATGAATGGGTGAATTTGACCTTTAGCTGTTTGGGGTAAGATCTACCATTCTTCATTTCCCCTTGAGTTCCAGGTACCCATGTACCAGACAGTTTATGATTGCTCTGATAGTCCCCTGAGGCTCCATTCAGGTTGTCACTTTCCATTTGGTCTTTATCCTGGTTCCCATCAATCAGCGTCAGAGTCACTGATACTCACAAATAACGTCATCAAGTGGAAAGGTCTTTTTTTTTAATTTTTGATTTTGAGGGATTTTGGAGAGGTGGGGTCATTGAGACAGGCTGATCTGGAACATGCTACATAGAACACACTAGCCTTGAATTTGCAGGAATTTTCCTGCCTCTACCTCTAAATGTGAAGATTACAGATGTGAACCACCATGCCAGCTTAGAAAATTGAAGTGAAATCATCAATGCCATTTTAGAAACTACTGAAACAGATATACAAAAAAAAATGGAAAACCTAAATAATTTTATATTTATTTGTAAATAAAATATTTAAATTACAATCTTTCCTATAAATAAAGTTTCACTCTCAAATGAGTTCAATGGTTAATTCCTTTAAATGTTTAATAAAGAAATAAGAGGAAACTCATATAAACCTTTGAGCCTTTTGCACAAAAAATTTATATGGTAAGAACAATGTTAATATAAACATGGCAAGGATATTAGAAGAGAAGAAAATTGTTAGCTAGTATCTCTCATAAACACAGAAACTTTGAACAAAACAGCATGTAATTTAGAATTCTATTACAAAATAAAGTGATTAAGAAAACAAACTATGCACAAAATATTTTACACCCAAATTTACAAAATATTCTTGAGCTAAGATGAGCTGACACATATGAAGAGATATACCATGTTCAAGGATTGAAGTAGTCGGTACTATTAGGATGCCATTTCTTCCCAATTGATTTATAACTAAACCAATCCCAATTGAAATAATCAACATTTGATTTTCTGATTAAAATGAAATTTTCTAATTAAAATTTATTTGTAAGTATATTAAGACCTGGATCAGCATTTTCAGGATTTATTTACATCGTCTTATTTTAACACTTACTGTATAACTGCAGTAGTCAATAGCAAGTGGTGTTTGTCTAAAGACAGACACGTAGATGATATATAAAAGTAGACCTACAGAAACAAACCCATACTTATATGACCAGTTGATTTGAAAGTCTTTGAAACATTCAATGGAGAACGAGTGGTCTTTTTAATAAATAGTGCTAGAATGTTAGGCCAGCTATATAATGGAAAATGAAATTTGATCTCCTAGCTGAAAATGAATATGAAAATTAGTTTGTGATAGCTAGATATAAATCTAAAAGCTAAACTATGAAATTCCTAGGATAATTCATAAGAGACTATTTTTATCCAGTAAGTACTCGAAGATTTCTTAGGACACAGATAACGATTTTTAAAGTTGATTGGATGGGGTTCCTAAAAATTAAATATATCTGCTCACTGAAAGCAGATAAAGAAAGCAATGACCAAGCAGAGGGAAAATACTTCCAAAACTTCATTTAACAAAGGACTTATATCCAAAATATGATGACTGTTACTGTGTGGTTTGAATGAAAATGGTCCCCATAGGCCACATATTTGAATGTCTAGTCCCTAGTTTGTGGACTGTTTAAGCAAGGATTAGGTGTGTCCTTGTTGAAGGAGGTGTGTCACCGGTAATGGGCTTCAAGGTTCCAAAATCTGCCTGGCCCAGTCTCCTTGTCTCTCTGCCTCCTGCTTGTGGGTCAGGATGTAAAGCTCTCAGCTACTGCTCAGCATCATGCCTGTCTGCTTCCTACAATGATGAAAATGGACTAATCCTCTGAAACTGTAAACAAGCCCCCAATTAAATGCTTTCTTTCATAAGAGTTATGCTTTCCCTTAAGAGCAACAGAACAATAACTAAGACAGTTACTATCTCTAAACAATAATAAGGCAACTCAGTTTTCGGGCTGTGGTAGCACATGCCTTTGATACCAGCACTTGGGAGGCAGAGGCAGGCTGATCTCTGTGAGTTCAAGACCAGCCTGGTCTATAGAGTGAGTTCCAGGATGGCCAGGACTACACAGAGAAACTCTGCCTCAACAAACAAACAAACAAACATCACAAGACTTGAACAGGCAGTATAGACAGAGCCAACAGTACCTTACAGATGCCTCACATCACAGCTGTAAGGAAAATGTAAATGCTCTAACAAGACATTATACATACATAGTAGAGTCTCCAGAATTAAGGACTAGCCAGTCCGAATGTTGCCATGGACATGGAACAAGTATACTTTTCTTACATTGCTGATAGAAATTCAAACATACCATCTGAGGAATCCTTTCAAAATACAAATTGGTGCTACTTATAAAGTTAAACATCCACTTGCCATTCACCCAGCAATCCTAAATTTATAGAAAGATTTGTAAACTACCCAAAAAGATTTGTAGGATAGGTTTATAAAAACTTATTACATAGCCTAAAAACAGAAGCAGTCCAAATGTCCATTAATTGAAGAATGGGCAAACATATAATGGTTTGTTATTATAATGGAGTATAGCATATTATTAGAATACTACTTGGCAAGAAAAATGAATTACCAATGCCTAGATGAATATTTAAAACCTTAATATAATAATCTGCAAATTATTATATCAGTATATAATATATATATATATATATATATATATATATATATTTACATATCAGTAAAGAATTTAACTAGGGGTGGAGAGATGATCCAGTGGGTAAAGTATTTGTTATGCAAAAATAAGACCCTGAGCTCAGATCCCCAGCACATATGTAAAACGCCAGGTGTGCCAGGCGGTGGTGGCACACACCTTTAATCCCAGCACTCAGGAGGCAGAGCCAGGCGGATCTCTGTGAGTTCAAGGCCAGCCTAGGCTACAGCGCCAGATCTAGGATAGGAACCAAAGCTGCACAGAGAAACCCTGTCTCAAGGGGTGGGAGGGGGTGGGGAAGCCAGGTGTGTGTGGCACATGCCTATGATCCTAGCACTGAGAACTGGAGACAGGAGGATCCCAGGGCATTGTTGGACCACTAATCTAGCCAATTGGTGAGAGACCTTGTCTAAAAAATGAGGTAGGGGCTGGGCAGATGGCTCAGCAGTTAAGAGCACTGGCTGCTCTTTCAGAGGACCTGAGTTTTGTTCCCAGCACCAACATGGCCATTTATAATTTCCTGTAACTGCAGTTCCAGGGGATCCAATACCCTCTTCTGGTTTCCTTGGTTTCCTGTATGCATGTGGTGCACATACATACATTCAGACACTCACACATAAAATAAAAATATATAACAAGTAAGATGAAGAGTAATAGAGGAAGACACTTAATGTTAACCACTGGCCTTCACAGGCACACACATGGGCACACACACCTACATAAATACATGCATAAATTGCGCACATGCACACATACATAAAAAAAACTTCAGATTTTAAAATTGATTTAAAGTGTGTGTGTGTGTGGGGGGTGGGGATGTGACTGTGAATTCGGGTATCCACAGAGACCAGAAGCAGGTATCCAGTGCCCTGGAGCTGGAGTCTCAGCCTATTGTAGGCCATCTGACCTGGGTGCAGTGACCCAAACTCTGTTGAACAAGAGCAGTATGCACCCTTAATTGCTGAGCCAGTTCCCCAGCTCCACAAAATTTTTAATTAAATTTCAACTAACATTTTAAGCAAAAGAAATCAGACACAAAGGTTCACACATTGTACTCTTCTCTCATTTATATGATGTTTTAAGAGTCAAAACTAATTATGTCTAAAAATATCAGAACACTTGTGGCCCCGGAATAAAATAAGAGGAAGGAGAGGGAACACAAGGGATCTTTGCAGGGTTTATTTTCAGGGTGGAGTTTGAACCCAGGACCTGTGTGTCCTAAGTGCCCTCCCATGGAGCACCTCCTGACACCCTGAGCTGCTGTGTCTCTTCACTGTGTGTTGGTTACCTGGGTCTGTCTGTCTGTAAGAACTCCTCAGAGCATACTTGTGATTCGGGTATTCTACTGTATATAAATTATACCCTCACTGCAAAGAAAAGAAAGCTATTTACATCTTCCTCTAATTTGCAAGTTAAATTTTACTTTCATTAACTCCATGCAAGACCCAGATCTTTATGTGGGTAACCTTGTAAAAGAAAGACTGTATCTTTTCAAGTTGACTTCTCTCATTCCTGCTTTCCTTTCCTTTTCTTCTTTCTTCTGAAAACCACACGAATGTGAGATAAGATGGGTGACCATTGTGAGCAAAACTATAGCAGAAAACTTGTATCAGAATTTTGTCACTTGGACCTTGTGCAGGCCTATAATTTGAATGTGTGACTCTAGAAGTGGTTGCTATGGCGATAAACCACTTTACTTAAATAGCATGTATTTTACTCAAAATTCAGAGGAATGGTAACAGTTTCTAGTAATCACACTCTGGTATTAACTTGCAGGATGTGCCGAGAGCTCACAGGCTTTGCATCTATTATCACCAGATAAGTTCATCAGGTTGAAGTTACACCAGTGAGCAGTGAAATGTGTGTATTCAGCCCAGTCTCTTGTTACATATCTTCCCTTGCACACACAGGCCCCTTTCCTGATTAATAATACGAACTGCAGAAATCAGGCCAAGGGTGCTGAATTAGAAAAAGGCAAAACTGGCGGGGCGACTTGTGGGGTCATCTTTCCCACCTCTCCAAATGCAGTCAGACCAGCTACTCTCCAGCTGTCTCAAATGCTAAGACTCTGTCACAGATGAACAGTTAAAAAGCTGCTAGAGTGGCCCTGGCATGACCACCCTGATCATGGCACACAGAACTGACATGTAGCTCCACAGTGCTAGATCTGCCCCTTCCACATGCCATGCTGTAGTTTTGTTTTTCTTTTATTATTATGCTTGCATGCATATGTGGGGTGTCTCTCTCTCTCTCTCTCTCTCTCTCTCTCTCTCTCTCTCTCTCTCTCTCTCTCTCTCTCTCTCTGTGTGTGTGTGTGTGTGTGTTCCCATATGTGTGAGCACATGTGTAAATGAGGTGCATTGGAGGCCTGAAGTTTATATCAACTACCTTCCGTGGCCATGCTCAACTCTCTTTTTGAGCCCAAACTTGCCAATTCTGGCTAATTTAGATAACCAGCTTGCTCCAGGGATCCCCAGACTCTGTCTCCCAAGAGCTGTGATTATGGGTGGCTTTTCAACTGTTACATGGCTCCTGGGGATCCAAACACTTGTCCTCAAACTTGGGCAGCAATCTTTCCAGCCCTAAAGTATTTTTTCCCTTACTTTCTTATATATTTCTTTCTGTATCTTGTTAGGCTGAAGAACTTCTAAAGAAATTCCAATCTGTAGTCATATTAGTAGCCAGTTGGTAAGATGATTCTGGTCCCTCCTATCTCTGCAGGCTGGTATGACTTCATGGTGGTTTATGTAAGGATATGGGGTTTCCTCCTGATTCTGCAGATGTTTTCTGATGGCAGTAGGTTCTTGGCCATTGCTTTAACATGCCCTGTCTGCAGTACACAGATGGCAGTGATTCTTCAGTTCTCTCATGGGCTGACAAATAGATGGCCTGCAGTCTCATGATGGCCATCCAGGGGCTTTCCCCTCTTTTTTCCAGCTCTGGGCAAGCTTACAGGAGCGCCTGTCCTTCTGTTTGCCTTTCATGACCTGTAAGATCTCATAGCCCTGGCAATTTCACTTTTCATTTCTCTGTCCTATTACTTACAAAACTGTAAAATTGCATCAGTGGCAACAAAGATCCCTGAGGGAATCCCAGCAGCCATGAGAGAAGGAAAGGTGAAGCCCCAGACTTAGATGATCCATAACCTAAACAAAGAAATCCCTGAAAAAATAAGATTGATACAATTCTAGAAAAACCCTGGGAGCTGGGATTTGCCTCAGCCATTTACATTCCAAGGAGAGGAGAGGCTTGGTTCCCTGTGAAGAGAATCTGCCCCAAAGGGCACAGCATGATGGTTCTGGCCCTGGGATGTGCTGACATCAGAGATGGTTCCAACAAGGAAGCACAGGGGACACTCAGACTCTAGAAAAAACACTTAGGACTCTGTGTCCTTAATGGTTGCTCACTAGCTTATGTAGCAAAAAGTGTCTCCTCCATAGACACAGAAGTGTCTATGCAGTAATGTTTACATAAAAGTAAGTGTATTTGCATTGATGCTAACAGGGAGTGGAAGGACAGATATCATGACTTCAAGCAAATTCTGAGACTTATTTAAAATATGGCTGTCGGGCCAATATCAAATTAAATGGAGTCAAATTCAAAGCGATTCTACTAAAATCAGGAACAAGACAAGGCTGTCCACTCTCGCCATATCTATTTAATATAGTAATCAAAGTTCTAGCTAGAACAATAAGACAACAAAAGGAGATCAAGGGGATACAAATAGGAAAGGAAGAAGTCAAACTTTCACTATTTGCAAATGATATGATAGTGTACATAAGTGACCCCAAATTCTACCAGGGAACTCCTACAGCTGATAACCACCTTCAATAATGTGGTAGGATACAAGATTAACTCAAAAAAAAATCAGTAGCTCTCCTATATGCAAATGATAAATGGGCTGAGAAAGAAATCAGAGAAACATCACCCTTTACAACAGCCACAAATAATATAAAATACCTTGGGGTAACTCTAACTAAGCAAGTGAAAGACCTGAATGGCAAGAACTTTAAGTCTCTGAAGAAAGAAACTGAAGAAGATATCAGAAAATGGAAAGATCTCCCATGCTCATGGATAGGTAGGATTAACATAGTAAAATTGGCAATCTTACCAAAAGCAATCTACAGATTCAATGCAATCCCCATCAAAATCCCAACACAATTCTTCACAGACCTGGAAAGGACAATACTCAACTTCGTATGGAAAAACAAAAAACCCAGGATAGCTAAAACAGTCCTGTACAATAGAGCAACTTCTGGAGGCATCACCATCCCTGACCTCAAGCTCTACTATAGAGCTATAGTAATAAAAATAGCTTGGTATTAGCATGAAAACTAACATGTGGACCAACGGAATTGAAGACTCTAACATTAATCCACACACCTATGAACACTTGATTTTTTGACAAAGAAGCCAAAACTGTACAGTGGAAAAAAGAAAGCATCTTCAACAAATGGTGCTAGCGTAACTGGATGTCAGCATGTAGAGGATTGCAAATAGATCCATATCTATTAACATGCACAAAACTCAAGTCCAAGTGGATCAAAGACCTCAACATAAATCCAGTTACACTGAACCTGATAGAAGAGAAAGTAGGAAGTAGCCTTGAACACATTGGCACAGGAGACCACTTCCTAAATATACCACCAGTAGCACAGATACTGAGAGCAACAATTAATAAATGGGACCTCCTGAAACTGAGCAAGGGGCATCAAGATCATGATGAGGAAACCTACAGAGACAACCAAACCAAACTAGTGGGAACTCATGAACTTTAGATCAACAGCTGTAGAGCCTCCATAGGACTGGACTAGGCCCTCTGCATATAGGAAACAGTTGTATAGCTTGGTCTGCCTAAGGGGGCCCTGGCAGTAGGATCAGGATCCATTCCTGGTGCATGAGCTGGCTTTTTGGAGCCTAATACCTATGGGGGGAGGGGACGACAACACCTTGTATAGCCTTGATGCAGGGGTAGGGGCTTGAACTTGCCTCAACTGAATGTACTAGGCTCTGCTGACTCCCCATGGGAGGCCTTACCTTGTCTGAGGAGGGAATAGGGGGTGGGTTGGGGAAGAAGGCTGGGGGATGGGAGGACGGAAGAGAGGGGGATCTGTGGTTTGTTTGTAAAATGAGTAAAAAAATTCTTAATTAAAAAATAAAATAAAACTTGTAAAAATAAATAAATAAAATAAAATATGGCTGTTGGGACTGGAGAGACAGCCCATCGGTTAGGAGACCTCGATGCTCTTCCATGGGACTTGAGTTGGGTTCCCAGCACCCACATGGCTCACAGAGTGCTTGTGACTCCAGTTGCAAGGGATCCAATGCCCTCTTCCAGCTCCATGAGTACCCTCACACACGCAGCATACACTTACACATAAATAAAAATAGTTACTTATCTTTGACTATACCAATTTTAGTATGCATCAGCCCAAGACTGACAAAGAATACAGGCACTCTCTGCTGAGGAGGAAAGTATGAATATGTACATCTGCCTCAGAATTGCACTTCTCAGTACCATTAGTACCAGTAAAAGAGTGGAGACCAGTGGAATCTTTGCTGGGAAGGGACTGGCCTAGTACCTATGGCCTATGCACGCAAGAGATTCACTGCCCAACCTGAAGAAAGACTAAGCAAGTCATATGAATTTAGACTATCTGCAAGCTTCAGGAGTCCAGTTGAAGAGAGAGATGATGGATTCTATGAGCAAGGGGCATCAAGGTGTGAAGAAATGTTTGTAGTGCACTAGCATTGGTTTGAAGGGGTGAAAGAAAGCTGGGGATGAAATAGGCTGAGACATGGGAAGTTTTGACCTGCTCCCCATGGAAGTGACGATTAAAACTGAAATGTACCAATTTGCTTGTTGGTACATGGAGAACATGTACACTGCAAATGGACAACATTGGGTGTGTTTATGAGGCTGGGTTTGAGTTAACTAGGAGGCAAGGAAGAGATTTTTATTAAACCATGAGTATGTTCTATGTATTTATTTATTTATTTATTTATTTATTTATTTATTTATTTATTTATTTATTTATTTTGGTTTTTCAAGACAGGGTTTCTCTGTATAGCTTTGTGCCTTTCCTGGATCTCACTCTGTAGACCAGGCTGGCCTTAAACTCACAAAGATCTGCCTGGCTCTGCCTCCCAAGTGCTGGGATGAAAGGGTGCGCCACCACCACCCAGCCGTTCTATGTATTTTTTAAAGATCACTAAAATTGTAAATCAACACATGTGGCTGAGGGATGTAATTTTTCTCATCTTGCTGTATAAGAAAACAGAAATATCCTGTTTTTACATCAAAATCAACTAGATAACTGTGGCTGTTTCATTTCTCCTACTACATTTTTTTTATAAAATTCTAAAACTACATTGAGATACTGTATTCAAGAAGAAAGTTCTAGAGCATATAGAGTTGGATCCAAGAATGTAGAGACATAGTGTTTCCTCCTGGTGACTGTAGCCTCTGAGTCAAGTACATTAAAAGTTGTGGTAGGGCCAGTTAGGTGGTCAGCAGATGTCCAGTTAGGGTTTCTATTGCTGTGAAGACACCATGACCACAGCAACTCTTATAAAGGAAAACATTTAATTGAGGTGGGAGCTTAGATCATCATGGTAGCATGTAGGCAGACATGGTGCTAGAGACGTAGCTGAGAGTCCTACATCTGGCAACAGAAAGTGGACTCAATATCACAATGAGTGAAGCTTGAGCAAAAGAGACCTCAAAACCTGCCCCCATACTGACACACTTCCTCCAATAAGGCCACACCTCCTAATAGTGCCACTCCCTTCAGGGGCCATTTTCTTTCAAACCACCACAGCAGGTAAAGGTTCTTCCTACCAAGCATGAGGACCCCAGTTTGATCTCTGGAACTCACATGGTGGAAGGAGAGAACTGATTACTACAAGTTGTCCTCTGACCTTCACACATGCACACACAATACCTACAGTCAATCACTTCATTGAACAGTCAACAAATGAATAAATGTAAATTAAAAAAAAAACCCACAGAAGTGGAACACTAAAGAATAGAAACATTCAACCAGACATGAATATACATGTAAAAGCCAATGACTAAACCTCTGCTCCTATTTCACAGAATGCTAGCTAATTGTAGTGGACACATCGTAAAGCATTTCTTTAACTACTCAGTATCCAAGTTATAATGTCTAATGGGGTGAGGGTTGCATTTGGCTTCACCTTTAGCTAGTATTTGTGTGTAAAGTTAGTTAAATTTTATGAATTGAACATTCCATATGGATCCCATGTCTCAGAAAAGCAAGTGGTCCCCAGCCAGACACCAGGACACCAGGATGTCAAGGTAGTGTTTGTGCCCTGTTAATGAATGTGAATTTTCAACAAGGTGATAGGAGCTCCATTAGCAAATGGTAAAGACTTTTCAATTATCTGTTTCTGGAAAGAATTCAGTGGAGGCAACTTGCATATTTTGAGAATAGAGGAAACGACCTTTTACATGTCAAACTTTATACAATTTTTTTCAAGGTACGGGACACTCTTAGAGTGCTGTCTGCTCAAGAATCACTCCTGTAGAGTCGGGCATGAGGGATGTTCTGAGGAAGCCTGCTGCACGGATGACTGCCATCAACACCTGCCACACACCTCTTTCTTGAAATATAGGCACCGGAGTGGAGATGCCCTTTAGTTTTGCTGGAGCCCTGGGAACTTCTATTCATTGGACAAATGTATAAATACAAATTTCCATCTCCTAAAGCCAGGGAGATCAAGGAAACACCCGAGCAATTTGTCTAGTGCCGCGTGTGATCTCCCCCACTCTTTGAAAACAGTACTCAGCTATCTAAAATGTTGCATGCATGCCCTTTCCCGTGTCGTTCTGTGTAGTGAAAGCTTGCTCTGACCTGCTTTGCAGGTCTCCTGGGACAGTCCCTGCTCTTTAGAACTCTCTGCTCAGCTTCACTTAATTAAAATGATCACTCTTTAAATGAACCTAAGGTCAAAGTGAACCCTGTCTCCCTGTGACTGCAGGATCTGGGCTGCTGCTTCCTGTCCTGCAGAGTGGGATGACCTGAGAGCGCAGGTCACCTCTGACTGGTGCTTTCCTGCTGTAAACTCCATGCAGTTCTCTTGGCTACCTTCTCACTTCATTCCCACCAACACCCCTTGAAGTGAACATTCAAATGTTGTTTTACCCCTTTGACCAGTGAGGAGTTGAGCCTCAAAGAAATCTACAAAGCTGCCTGCTTGACTGGTACAAGAAGCCTATCCCGAGAATAAATGCAGGAAAGGAGTTGCTAGTGTGAGGGTAGGTCAAGTGCAGCAACTTTGTGCCCATGTTAGGAGGAATAATCATACTGTAGATGTCTGGAAGTCTGAAGGAATGGAATGTGATGGTGCATTTGTGTCCAGGTGGACATCCCTGTGCAGACCTGCAGGGATCTTTAGTGGATTTTCCATGGCAGAGCTTTAAACAACATTTTGGTTTCATCAGAAGCTCTAAGTGCCTTGGTTCTCTTGAAGGAGGTAAAAGAGCCTTTGGGGCATGTAGTGATAATTTTACAGATTGACCAATATTACCCAAACGCTAGAGCATGCTCCTGCCTCATAATCTCGTGGAATGCTGTTGTTTCCTGTTATCTTCAGTTACTATATATTTTTTTTACATCTGAAAATTAATTTAGGCCTTTTCTTCCATTCATAGCCCACCACTGCTGCCAAGAAGTCAGATGTAGATGGCGTTGACATGAGCAGTTCATATTCAACATCCAGCAAATTCCTTTCTGCTGAACCCGAGAAAAGCTCCGGGACTACGAACCAGGCTAAGAGCTCCATAAAACCCTCTTCCTTGACTCGAGGCAAGAAAAAGCTCTAAGGTTCTGTCCAGTGCTGTGCAGTGCAAGAACAGACCACTCCTCCAGCATTTGAAGGGAGGGGACAGGAGGGGGACAGCATGGCACCGAGCTTTTAGCCTTTGGCTCTGCTGAGCCCTGCATGGGTTACACCAATTTAAAATTGAAGCTAGATACCAAAGCAGCATAACTTGCATGGGGCACTAAAGGACAGTGTGGGCATGCTTGGGGCAGACTACAGCTCTCGCCAGCTTCAGGTGTTCCAGGGTTAAGGGACAAGTGCTCTCAGTGCAAGCCTGGGGCCATACTTGCTCAGTTCTACTCAAATTCTTATATTTAGGCACAATTATTTATAAGGGAAAACAAGAGGCCAAATCCAGTGATGGAGGTTGTAAATGATTGTGTGCACTTAGCCCTAGGAGACTTCGTTAGATGATTACTAATAAAACGGCCACAGGCATTGTGGCAGAAGCGATGCAGTCCCTCGAGTGTCCTTGTGCTTCTAGTTGCTATAGATTGTTTAAGACAAGTTATTTTAAACACGGAAAAGTAGGACATTTTGTAATTGCTTGCATTGGCTTGCTGCTACACTCCTATCGTATTGATTAAATCAATAAACCCAGATGTCTTCATGCATGTCATTTTATGTTAAGGAGAGGTGACTTTAGCAAGTCCTCTGAATGCTTCCCAGACAGCTAATGCTGGCCTGTCGTCTCTGGGGAAGGACTGAGACTGGACAGGAAACACATCATGAGCTGGTGTTGGAGGTTCTCTTTCCTCCGAGGTTAACAGCCCTGCCACTGCAGGTTAAGCAGGGTAAGTGGATGCCTCTCTCAGCTTCCCAAACAAAATTTAAAAAAGCAACTGGAATTTGTTTTCTCTTTATAAAGCAATAACCTAGTTTCATTCCAAACCCCACAGGATTGTCAGATCATCTCCAAAAGAACCACACCCATAAACTGACTCAGAAGCTAAAAGAGGTACTTGCACCTCATGTTATGAGCTCCCAAGGTACCACGGTGGTCAGTCAGGTCAGGTCATACTGCCATGTTACCCTTTATCTTGGTTCCTTTTCTATTGCTGTGGAAAGATACCATAACAAGGCAACTTATAGAGGAAAGTTTATTTGAAGCTTATGGATTCAGCGGGTTAGAGTCCATAATACAGAGCACAGGCATGGTGGCAGGAACAGCTGAGAGCTACATCTTGATCTACAAATAGGAGACAGAGGAAGAAACACTGTGAAAGGCACTAGTCTTTTGAAACATCAAATCCTGCCCCCAGCGGCACACCTCCTCCAACAAGGCCATACCTCCTAACCATGTTCACATTGCCCACGGGGAAGCTAGTATTCAAATAGATCCAGTGTAAATTGGATTTTATTTAAAATTGAAGCTGATGGCTAGGGAAGTGACTCATTTGGCAAGCTGCTTGTCACACAGACATGGAGACCTGAGTTCAGATTCTCTATACCCACCTTAAAAACAAAACAAAAAACAGGGACACAAGTCTGTCATCCCCGTGCTGGAGAGATGAAAACAGGAGGACCCCTGGGACTTGCTGGCCAGCCAGTCTAGCCAACATGGTGAGCTCCAGGTTCACTGAGGGGCCTTGTCCCAAAAACAAGGTGGAGGGCTAGCAGGATGGCTCAGTTGGTAAAGGTTTTGCCACCCAAATTGATGACCTGATTTCAACACTCCACATGATAGAAGTCTGTCCTCTGATCCCCTCACCAGTGTGGCATGTATGCTCCCACACATAAGCAACACACACACACACACACACACACACACACACACACACACACACACTAAATTAATTAATTAAAAAAGCCAAACTGTGGCCTGGCATGGTGGCACATGCCTTTAATTCCAGCACGCAGGAGGCAGAGGCAGGCAGATCTCTGTGAGTTCAAGGCCAGCCTGTTCTACAAAGTGAGTTCCAGGACAGCCAGGTCTACACAGAGAGACCCCATCTCAAACAAACAAACAAAAACATAAAAATAAAATAAAAACCAAACCAACAAACAAAATGAAGTGGAGAACAATGAAAAAAGACACCTGGTATCAACCTTGGGTCTATACATGCACGCATGTACAGGTGTACCAGCACACATGCGCATGCATACCCACTCATGACCATATGCACCACACACCAGATCATACACAGAAAAAAGAAAAGAAAAGAAAAAAGGTAATTTGGGAGTTGACTTAGCTTCTTTAAGTGCTTTGCTTCGGGAGTTATATTTGCAGTCCTACAGGAGCCCATGTACCATCTCCTAAACTTGCAGTATCCTCAAAAGGTTTGAGAGGCAGCTTTTGAGGAACAGACTTTGTCCACCCGTGGAGGACCTGGCTGTGTGGCTCAGGGAGGAGTCTTCCAGGGGAATTCTCTAGGAAGTGGACAGCAGTGCTACACACCTTTCCCTGATGGGAAGAGAGGGACCGGGGGGTGGGGGGGTGGGGGTGTGTGTTGGGGGGGTGTCTCCCTTTAGGAAAGAGCAACTTTGATTCTGCCCCGTGTGTTTGTATCTTTTCCTGTCACACAGCAGACAAGGCTGGTGTCCTTCTTGTCATAACATACATTCTGTCAGAGCCCTCTAACGATAGAAGACAGCCTATCACATGCCTCCATCTGACTCACGTGGAGCATTAAGACAGAATGTAGCTCACTCTTATGAGAGTGTCTGTATTCTATTTATTTGTTTGCTTGGAAGCCATGGGGAACAGACAGTCTCTGAGCTTAGTTTCCAGCTGATGGACCTGTTCTGTGTCTGAGCCCATGGCCTTTCTGTCTGCTTTGGCCTCTGCGGCTGTGGAAAAGCAGCTCCTTCATGTCCGTGACCAGTAGGCCACCTCTCAAGATCAACGTCAACCTCTCTGGCACTTCCTGGGCCCCATGGCATGGAGAACTGAATTTGGCTGTCACCTGGAGGGACACCCTCTGCCTAGGACAGTACAGAGCAAGTGTGATTTCCAAGAGAGCAGACGCTGACCAGCACTCCCACTTGAATGGCATGTCAGGGGCAGAGACTAGCCGAGAGGAACGCAGGCCTGGAGCTGGGGAGGGTGCTGCTGAGGTGGCTGCTGTCGGAGAAGAACCTTCAGGAAGGGAACGAGACGGGCACGAGACGGGCATGGGGGAAGTGTGTAGTCTACGAACCCAGATGCCGGCACCTGGCCGTGCCAAGCCCAGAAGCAGATGTCAGAGGTAGGAACACTGCTTAAGGACAGTGTGTCCTCTGGGCCAGGTGACACCCAATGAGCCCCCTCCACAGCCTGTTCCCAAGCAAAACCAGACAGGCCAAAGAGACAAAGACCAGGCAAAGAGAAGCTGAGAGAAACGGGAGTTTTAAGAGCTGGCCACAGAATGGGCCTAGGTTTCTTATTAGAAATGTTGCGGGGGGAGCAGCAGACTAAAAAAAAAAGCACTATGTGCTTATCATAGAAATACTTTGTTTAAATAATTCTATTTGACTCTAAAATGTAAGTTCCAGGTTGGACAGACGAAAGCCAGTCAGTCCTGAAAATGAAGCTTTTTAAATTCGGGCCCTGCTGTTGGAACAGACAATAAAGGCTTTGTTCAAACAGGTATTCCCAGCAGGGAGCCTGGCTTTGAAATTGGCCAGAGAAGTTGTGTCTTATAAAGGCTGCACTGGCTGGAGGCCAGGAAGCTGTGGCCTCTGGGAAATGACCCTGGGCTGATGCTGCAGCTTGAATATGAAATATCCCACAAGTGACAAGTGTCTGAACCTTCGGTCCCTGGCTGGTGGCGCCCTTTGGTGTAGCGCCTTTAAGGAGTCGTGTAGCCTTGCTGGAGAAAGTGAGTTACTCAGGGCAGGTCTTGAAGTTTTGTAACTTGGACCCAGTTCCTGTTCACTCTCTGCTCCCTGACTGCTAATGCAGGGTGTCCAGCCAGCCTCCCTTCCCTGCTGCGGGGCCTTCCCTCACTCTGGTGGAATATCTTTTCTTGAGCTGTAAGCCAGAAGCCAGAATAAACCTTCTCTCTCTTTGTTATCAGGTGTTTTGTCAGAGCAAGAAGGAAAGTCACTAAGCAGTTGGATGTCCTCCACCTGCCCTTCCAAAACGTCCTCCCTGCTCTGCCATCTGCACTCACCTCTGGGGACAGCACTGTTGGGCTCCCCTGGCCCCTGGATTGCTTGGGGTTCTCTCAGCAGAGGTGTCAACAGGAGGTCAGAGGATGTTAGGAGATCCAGACATTGCTACCTCTGGACCCCTGCCTATGTCCCTCCTGTGAGGCTTTGTCTGCATCTCTTTTGATGGATCAGGCCGCTCCTGGTACCCTCTGACAGGCATGCTGCTGGTGGGTACCTTCAGGGCTAGCCCGGTGCCATCAACTGGGAACTGCAACTTCCTCAGTCCCTTCATAAACCAGCTCTTCCTCTAGCGTTCTTCTCCCATCCCAGTGCGCTTCTGCCTTCTGTGCCCCAACACAGCTCACACTCTGCCCTTGTTCACCCCTCAGTAGTCCTGACCTAGGACACTTTGTCCCTGGTTGCCAGGCTTCTACCAAATTATAGGAAAGGGAGAAGCACAAAGCCCAAGTGAGTTCTTCCTGAAGACACAATGTCCCTGGGTGGCCACAGGGTCTGGGACACAGGGACACAGGGATGCTGTCTCTGGAGATGGAGCCAGGCCAGTGAATCTGAGGTCTAAAATGGCCTAGATGCTAGATTCCATATTTATGTGCACATATACACATGTACTTACACAAATGTGTGTGTGTGCATGTGCGCCCCCCCCCCCACAGATCCAGCCCCCATGGTTGTGCAGACCTGCAGTGAGATGGAAGCCTGGGCTGGGCTTCACCACCTCTTCCTTTCTCCGAGCACGAAAATCCCCTTACAAAAGCCTTTTAAACTAAAACACCACTATTCAAAGGCCTCACATAATTCAGCTTTCCTCTTCAGAATCAAATTTTTCTGAGTGAGCCAGTTTTGAACTGATTTTGATTTCCGTGCCGTGTATTGTTACCACTTAATTCTCGTTGGTGAGCCAATTTTCTTTGCCTTTGTTCTTCAAAGGAAAGCCACATCGAGTGTCGGGCTTGCATTGGTGTGTGACTCACTATGCCAGTTCTCTGCATTTCCCGAAGTTACCCAGCGCAGCCCTCCAGGCGCACAGGCAAGGTGGGTCCTCCCACCTCTGCCCGATGGTCAGCCTCACTTTACAGCAGCACAAAGCAGGAAGCGGGATACTAGGAAGATGAATAGCGCCATTGCCCAGCCTCCTTTCCTGGCACCATGCTGCCCAGGGCTGTACCCAACACATAAAGTAGACCCTGGGGGAAAGGGTGACGTCCTCAGAGGTCCTCCTCCCCCAAACACAGTAGGTTCTGTCCTGGGGCTGAGGGTGGGCCCCAGGGGCAACCCAACCATCAGTGAAGATGTCCCCCCTCGTCATGGTTAACCATACTAACTAGGGGAGGTGTCTCTTAAGAGCCCACAGTTACGGTGGGTCTTCACACCTCAGCCTAATCTAGACAGTCCTCACAGGTGTGCCCAGAGCTATTCCCCTAGGTGATTCTAGATTCTGTCAAGCTGACAAACAATATTAGCCCTCACACTTGTCACCAGTCAACTGCAAAATGGGAGCTATAGTGGTATCTACTTCCTGGAATTGTTATGAGGACTAACTAACATAAGGACTAAATGAGTAGATCTTGAGGACTGGAGAGATTGCTCAGATACTAAAGGGTGCATGCTGCTCTTGCAGAGGACCTGGGTTCCATTCCCAACACTCAGGTCTGGTGGCTCTCACTGTAACTCCAGCTCCAGTGGGTACCTGCACTTACATACATAGGTGCATAATACTTTTAAATCTTAAAGAAAGAATTACTTAGGGGATTGGTGAAGCACATTTCTGGGTATGTCTGGGGCCATCTCCAGAGACAGTTCACAAGTACTCTGACCTAATGAATGGATTAATTCCCCAATGGATTTGTGGTCTGTCATTATTAAGGAGTGATGAAAGGCGAGAGATGGAGCTTAGGAGGAGGAGGTAGGTTTTGGAGCTTATCCATGGCGGCTGTATCTTTTTGTACATATTTGTGTGTGTGCTCATATGGCTTATTTAAGACCACACACTTAGGAAGTGTTACCTACAAGGATGGTTCATAAACACCTCTGCTTCCTGACCCTCCACTGCGCTCCTTGGTCAGGGGCACTCATGGTACCTGCAGCTCAGGCCCGTTCATGGTACAGGATAGAGGAGGTGTCTGCTGGAGCGGCAGCTGCAGTCCAGCATGGGACAGTGACTCCTGGTGCCGCCCATCCCACTGCTGTGGCCCAGTCTTTGACCCCAGGTGAAGAAAGACACTTCTCACCAAGTATCCTCCTTGCTAGTTTAGAACTTTGAAAGAAAAAGCCTTCCAGGGAAAAGCTCCCAAACCACTGAAGTGAGTAGTTTCTTCCAATGGATGCTTTTCTTCCAGAAGCAGCTACCTGACTTTAGTCTTAATTCTCTTCCCCCAACAGTATAGAACTTTGAGACCTTAAGCTCTCTGGCCACCTCCATTTCATGTCAACTTTCTGCTCACTGGCCCCTGACCAAGAACGTGACTGGGAACCCCACTTCATGTTAAATCTCGTCAGGAGAGTCTTATCTACAGGACATGCTGGTTGTTGGCCACTGGTTACATACTCCTAATCCAAGGTGACCAGGACCAGGCTCTGTGGAAGCAACATAAATGACAGATGACATTTACTAAGTCAAATTGAATTGAGAGGCAAGCATGAGGGCCTGAGTTCGGATCCCCGGTACCCAGTTGAAAACTGTGCATGGTGCCATGCATCTGGAACCCCAGTGCTGGGCAGGCAAGACAAGTGGATTCCCCAGAGCTTGCTAGCCAGCCAGTCTAGCCAACCTCTGGGCTCAGTGAGAGACCCTGTCTCAAACAATAAGGTTGGGAATGGTAGAAGAAAGACACCTGGTGTCAACCCTTGACCTAAACATGCAGCTGCACACGTGCACACATACAGATGTGAGCGCACAACACACTGCATCTGTACAAAAAGGAAAATAAGTCAGAAGAGAGTAGGCCTTATCTTTTTTCTTAAACTCAAACTTGCAAACTGGGGCCTATCTGAATGTTATCTCCTGTCCTACGAACTCCCACACCTAGGACTTGCTTCCTGGGATGGGAGCTACCTTTCTCCAGAGACAGATGGAAACAGAGGCACTCTGGAAACACACAGGTGAGCAAGTCCTTCTCCCGATGCCACGTAGCCTCTGACACAAGACAGTAATGACAGCTCTCTCCTGCCCAGACACTCTTGCTCTCTTGGGCTCTTCCTCCGACATTTTCCAGCCTTTTCAAATGTGTCTGGCCCAATACTCTGCCCACCATGTCTCTGTTGAGTGGCCCCTTGTACACTCCAGTCAACAAGGATCTGTGGCAGCCTGGCTTACTGAGAACCTGTCTTTGAAGCGTGACTATTTTCCTATCTGTGTCCTTTGGTAGACTCCCTGTGACCACTAAAGGGCCTTTTCCCCGTGTAGTGCCCGTGTGAGTGTTGCCTGGGTTGGATCTGAGTCACAGAGCCCTGAGATTACCTAGGAAGACAGACTCACTTTCCTTAAGTGTCTGTCTTGCTAGTTATGTGAAGAGATATATGGAGAGAGAAGGCACAGACAGAATTAATAGACGGCTTGCCAGAGAGCTCATTAGCAGGCCTGCGACTGTGGAGGAGTGGTCAGAAACCAAAAAGGCCTGCAGGCTCCAATGGCACCTCTCCTGGGTCCTCAGCAGGACAAGTGGGGTGTCCTCTGCATGTGGGCATCCTCCCTCTGTAGACAGTAGGAGACACTTGAAAACTGTGCCTGAATCTGGTGACTCTGAGCCCTCTCCCTTGTCACTAGTGGGAATCCAGTCTTTGTAGGGAGATCTCTAGCTCTACCCAAATGGTCCAGAGGTTCCTATGTGACCACCCAGCCTTGTTCACCTGCTGTGCTGGGCTTCGCCTGAGGCAGAGACTCAAGTGTGACCCTCTAAACAAAGTGTGGTTTCTGATGTCCTTGTCCCTTGTTTTTACTACCAGGGCTTCAGTTTTCCAAGCTACTGTGCAGGCTCTGATGGGTCATGAACCATGAGGTTCAAAGCTGCTATGTTTCCTACGTGACCAGAGCCAGGCTGTATCCAACATGGCATGATACAGCAGCCTGGGCCCTCGGACACTATCTTATCCTTTGTGACAGAGTCCTTCTCATGGATTGTCCATGTGAGGTAGAGTGTATGTGGATGGTGATGGAGTTCTGAGGTGCATGGGATGTACAATGTGGGTTGGGAATACATGGGTAGGGGTGTCTTATGTGACATGGGTAGGAGGTGTAGCAGGAATCTTAAAACGTTCTTATTAATAAGATCAAACCTGGGAGCCAGGCATTGGGGTGAATACTGGAAGATCAGAGAAGCAGAACAAGCCACAGCCACCTCACCTGGCCAATTCCTCAGCTGATCCTGTTTCCTCAGACTGGAAGCCTCTGAGTCCTCATCTTAACTGAACTGTTCAAAGCCTAAAAGCTTAACTAGCTAAAAGCTTCTCATTGCTGGTCTTCATGCCTTATATACCTTTCTGCTTTCTGCCATCACTCCCTGGGATTAAAGCCTCACTTTCTGGGATTAAAGGTGTGAGTTACCATGCTTGGTTGTGTCCTTGAACACACAGAGATCCAGGTAGATCTCTGCCTCTGGAATGCTAGGATTAAAGGTGTGAGTGCCATCATTTCTAGACTCTATCTAATGGCTGTTCTGTTCTCTTACCCCAGATAAGTTTATTAGGGTGCACAATATTTTGGGGAACACAATATCACCACAAGGAGAGGCCCTCAACAATTGCTCAGGCTTTCCCAGCTCCACTTCTGGGTCCCCAGATGTCACCAGTAATTCTGATATGCAATAAATCTGCTTTCTATTGGGACTCCCAAAGCACAGGAACCTGCAGACTCTGTACAAATTCCCAGGAACATGGTAGAAAATGCATATCTGTCTGGCTCATTGGGGGAGTTGCAAAATCTTTCAAAAGACAGAATCTATAGGGGAAATAATAAAGGTACAGCAAGGCTCAGGGGAAGAAATATTGATGTGGCTCAGTGCTGACTGGATCAGAAGCCAGGCAAGAAGCCAAAATGGAAGAGGTGCCAGGTGCCAGGGGAGTCTCTTGAGGCTCAGCATTCAGCATGTCCTCTGAGGGCTGGTCCTCTGGACCACTACACAGAGTGAAGGCAGGTGCTAGCTCATGTGGCTTAGTCTCCCACACTCAGCAGCTGCTCCACCCCATTCTCTGGACCAGCAGGAGAAGCCCTAACCCTCAGCCACTAGGAAGGAGGCCTCTCTGTGCTGAGACTGATGGGCACTGGGGATGATAAGGTACTGGCAGCCCGAAGATGCCACCTTGTCTATGTGAAAGAAATGCAAAAACAACTGGTTGGTGCTGGCATGTGCCTTTAATCCAAGCGCTCAGGAGGCAGAGGCAGGTGGATCTCTGTGAGCTTAAGGCCAACCTGGTCTACAGAATGAGTTCCAGGACAGCCAGGGCTACACAGAGAAACCCTGTCTCAAAAAACAAAACAAAACTTTAGAAACAAAGCCCAGCTCCCTGCAACTGTTTTCCAGTTGCCAAGGTTAGAGGCACACAGAGTTCTGAGGACTGCCATGTACCTCTAGCTCCTGCCTTCTGGCTCAGGCTAGAGGTTCTAGCATTTGCTATCCACCAAATGCATATGTGAACACATGCTTGGGCAGCTGGGGCCATCACTGCTGCCAGGGATAGAAAGGAGCTTGGATATCCAAGAACTCTTATCCTCCCAGAATACAACGTCTGGGGCTCTGCTGAGATTTCTGTTCCCAAGAGCCCTAGCCTCCTGGGACCCAGCTCACAGTTCCTGGATCAGAAGTGCGTCTCCACAAGCCCACTCCATGGGGTCTCTGGAATAGTCCATAGGTGTCTGGCTCAGGACAGAAGGAAGTGAAAAATGCATTTGCTCTGTCTGGAGTCTTGAAATCTTTAAGTGCCGCAAGAACAGAGGTTTGGGCTTGTGTTCTCCCACCTCTCCTAACTATGACCCTACGCCCAAGGCCCACACATCTGCTTCTACTTCTCAGAACAAAGAATTTGCAAAGAAGTAAGCCATGCACAATTTGCTGCAGGCAATGGGTATGAAGTCCTTGGATCCTATTAAAGAATAGAAGCTTAAACACATTATAAAGCAATTTTCTGTGAACTTGAAAATCATCTAGTAGTTCTATTATTTTTACCTTGATGATGTATTGTTAGTCTCTTAAGTAACACAAATTCGGAGTCTATCACCAATAATGAGTTTCTGTATCAGCAGTCAGGGAAGGAGTGGGGAGGAATGTATGCTCAGAGCTACCTTGGGATGTAAAGATCTGCCTTCAATGCTCATGATTGCAAAAGTAAGCCCTGGAAACCCTGTTGTTGCATGTAAGCATTACTGTGTGTTTTGGGGTCAACCGACAAACAAGTAAATGCTTAACAATGGAGCTAAATTAATAGTAGTCTTTAATTAAAAGGCAGAATAGTATAGCAGCTAATTGTCACTCAGGACAGCAACCCTTCAAACCCCACAAGTGGGCATTTATGGGGAGCCCCACAATACCCTCGTGCTACCAGATGTCTTAGGAAGGGTTGGCATCATAGTCCTCCATAAGTTCTGGAAACACAGGGTGTCTAGTCTGCTTTATATGATGGTGATGTTATTTGTCAAAACTCTTTCTAGAGAACTACAGAAATTTAAAACTAGATCACCCTATGACCCCACTGTACCACTCTTGGGTATTTATGCAAAGAACTCCAAGCCATTGCATCACAGAGCTACTGGCACATCAGTGTTTATTGCAGCTCTATTCACAATTGTTGAATTATGGAATCAACCTAGACGTCCATCAACAGAGGATGGGCAAAGACAGTGTGGCGTATATGCACAATAGAAATTTTCAGCCATAAGGAAGAATGAAGCTTTATCCTTTGCAGGAAAAATGAATGCAACCGGACACCATCGTATTAAGCTAATTAAGCCAGACTCAGAAAGACAAATATTGCATGTTTTCTCTCATTTGTGGATCCTAGATTTTATATAGATATGTAAAGCCATGCATGTGCATATGGCATGACAGAGAAAGGAAACTGTGTAGGGGAACAGAGGGGACTAACAGGAGGAGGGGGGTTTGGAGGAGAGGGTGGGGACAGACATGGGGGATATGCTTAAAGTGCATTGTATACTTATATGAAAATGTCCTTATATAACCCAATGTCTGCACAATAAAAAACCAGAACAATTAAAAATAAAAATAATAAACAAAAAAAAAACCCATACATACTTCTTGCAAGATACCATATATGGGTCCCTAGGCTCAACAGGCTGGGAGGCTGTGGAGGGAGATGAGGGGGTGCAGTCAAGGGGTAGGGGATGACTAAGTGATAAGGGTGGGGTGTTCAGGCCACAGTGTGCAGCCACAGTCTCCTCTTCAGGAACCACTCCTGGAAGGTCATATTCTTTGGGACTCTCTAGGTTCTTTAGCCCTCAGCTTGGGTCTCAGATACCAGGATGGTTCCTGTGAGGGGGTCTGTGTTCCTGGAGGGCTTCTCTCCAGGTTCCCCAAGCCCCGCAGTCCCACAATCCACTTATAAAATAATCACTCAGACGCTTATTTATAAACTGTATGGCCGTGGCAGGCTTCTTGCTAACTGTTCTTTTATCTTAAATTAACCCATTTCTATAAATCTATACCTTGCCACATGGCTGGTGGCTTACCGGCATCTTTACATGCTGCTTGTCCTAGAGGTGGCTGCAGTGTCTCTCCCTCCTTCTTCCTGTTTCCCCAATTTTCCTCTCTCCTTGTCCCGCCTATACTTCCTGTCTGGTCACTGGCCATCAGTGTTTTATTTATATAGAGTGATATCCACAGCAGGTCTGCTTGTGACTGAGTCTATCCCAGTGGAGCAGAACCAGTCACCTGCTGAGGATGGCAGGGCCACGTACTCCGTGTGTGGAGGCCACTACCTACTCTGCCCCCCCTTTCTCTCATCATATTCTTCCTATGTCTTCATCATCATGGCCTTCACACTGCCACCCTTCCCTCATCTTCCTCACTTTCAGGCAATCTTTAACCCAGAACCTCCCAGAAGGTAGAGAGGCCCATGTAACATCAGAAAGGTGTGTGGGTCTCTGTCTAGGTGGGACTTAGCCACTCCTCTCAAGTACTGGGGCCCATCTGTGGTCCTGCATCTGGGCCAGGCTTGTGACCTTCTATAGTCCCTGGTGGGCTATGGCTGAGACATGCTCCACTTCTGAGCTTAAGCCTACAGAGGTCTCCTGAACCATGGGTCCCTGTCTTATAGTAAGAACAAGCCAGATACATCTTCTATGAGGTGGGGGATCATGTGACACAGAGCTCAGTGGTCCTCTCCATGCCCAAGAAGGCTCAGGATGTGTGGAAAGAACCCAGCCAGGTCACTAGGCTCCAACACTCCCTGGGATTTGGGTCCTCAGAGAAGGGATAGTGATCTCAGCAGCCACCAGAAGTGCCTACTATGCACAGCACCTGAACGCTTGGAAACTCCCAGGTCACCTTAGGTCTTCAGAGTCCTGCACTCTTCCCCCGAGCTAGCTCACACATCTTGCTAAGTATACACACAGAGAAAAACTCACAAGGGACTGGACCTGCCTGGACTGAGTCTACCAGGTTGATTGCAGTCCTTGGGGGGAGGATTTGCCCTGGAGGAGGTGGGAATGGGGGTTAGGCTGGGGGTAAGGGGAGGGTGTGGGAGGGGGGAGAATAGGGGAACCCGTGGCTGATATGTAGAACTGAATGGTATTGTAAAATAAAATAAAATAAAATATATATATATAAAAAGAAAAACTCACTACTGCAAGGCACTGTTAATATCTGGATGACTTCAAAACACCCATCTCCTGTGCTGTTTTCCTTCTCAGTGAATATGATTTTGTGTTGTGTCATGTTATATATTAGTACCTATAGTTTCACCCAAACTGCACACAGGCTGTTCTGTTTCAACACAAGCAGGTTTCTTGCCCACTGTTCCGGAGGCCTCACTGACATATGTGGCCATGACTTTGCTGTGATAGTCTACTCAAGCTTGGATCTTGTTGCTCCCAGGGTGAATAGCTCTTCTCCATCAGTTCCTGGATATGACCTTGAAGGTCAAAGGGTGAGCATCTTTCTCATCATCATCCATATCTTAGGACAGGTGGGCCCTTTTTTGGGGGCCAGGAAATTTCATCTGGTCCTAAGATGGATGGGAAGCCACTTGCAAGCAGGAAAACAGGATGAGTTAGCCTGCAGCTCCTGGAGGGCAGGGCCAGGCTTCAGGAGCAGAGGGGTTAATTAAAGATGGATTGAGAAATCTATAAACACCCGGAAATGACTGGCATGTGCTAATTTCTTCTTTAGTATTCACAATGGCGTTCTGTTAATTAAGAAGAGCTAGAGCCCAGGGGAGGCGGCGGGCCAGGCGTTCTGGCGCTGGCAGGCCTGGCAGGCTGCCCATCCTGAGCTTTCTGGGGGCACCAGGGTACAGTGTGACCTTGATGGCATAGGCTAGGGACAGCCTGGCCCTCAGGGAGCCTCCCTGTCCAGGAACAGACAGTAGCTAAATTTAGGCTTCCTTTCTGTGACTATTGGTGGCTACCAGCCCTCCAGGATGCTACACACATGTGAGGCCTAGTGAGAGCCTGGGACCTCCCATTTCCCAGAGAGTACCCTCCGCAAACTTGTCCAAGGGAAGGTGGACAATATTTCTCTCCCACAGTAGATGGAGAAATGGAGGCTGAACTGAGGGCACCCAAGTATGGCCACTTATTGGGTGTGATGGGTAGGTGGGTGTGCCCTTTGCTTCTTGGTTCCAGGGAAGGACTGCAAGATGGAGCTGGCTCCCCTAGATGCTCCCTCTGTCTCTGTACATGTTTACTTTTTCCTTCCCACTACCCCAAAGAAACTAGGGCTGAGCTTGGGTTCTGTTCTAGGGTGCTCTGAACAGATGGGGACACCAGAGACAGCCAGAGTGTGTGTGTGTGTGTGTGTGTGTGTGTGTGTGTGTGTGTGTGTGTGTGTGCATCCTGTGTCTGAGTGAAGTATGTTCACTGTCTCCATACTGTTATGCACACCATTGTGTGTTTGCGAGGGTGTGCCTATGAGCATGTGTGGATGCCAGTACCCTTTTCAGGCTGTGTGTTGTTGGGAAAGCCACTTACATCTCTGTAACAGATTTTCCTCATCTGTAAATTGGGAATACCAATCGGACCCGCTTCATAGCAGCGAAGCTACACTTAAGGCCTCACCCGGCACACAGAAGCGCCTGCCGTTACTAGTTGATGCTCGAGCAGTATCTCTAGCCTGAGCTTCCTTTCCTCCTGTTCGACTCCATTTACTTGGTAAACTCATGTTCCCCCTCCAAGACCCATCTGAAGACTGGGCAGCACCAAGTCCATGGCACAGCACACAGAGATCTCTTTTTAGAGTCCAAGGCTCCATGGCAGGGAGGAGTCCCATAGTACAGGGAAACCCATGGACGTGGGCTTGTACACACCTGTGCAACAATGCATGTGAACAAGGTGGACATCCAGGCACCAGTCACTTACAGGAAGATAGAGCCTTGACTGTCAGCTTTTGCAGACACAGGACTCGATAGACAGCTTTTGTACACGTGCTCCACACACAAACATAAGCCCTTCACTGTGAACAAATAAATATTAGAGGCATGATATATGCACATGCTATGGACACAGATGAGGCACACAGACTAGACATACAGCACTTTGTTTTACACAGATATACAGAATTTATACTTTGGACACATACTGTATATGCACAATGCAGGCATACTTAGAATACGCATGTGTGCACAGGTGACATGTTCATTAATAGACAAGGCAGGATAGTACATGGCCAGTACACGTACCATATAGCCCCTAAAGCAAGGCTCCAACTCTTGCCAGCCTCACACACAGGCCCAGAACTGGCACCCTGGGGAGACTCACCCTGAGAAAGTCCCCTCTCTTTAACCTTCAGTGCTGAAGGCTGCATTGGGCCCACAGATGGGGAATTAATTGGTATCATTAACATGTGGCAATGATAATGACTTCCATCGATCCCTGTGGCAGATGTATGGCCAGGGCTGGGAGCTCCAGATCTGCGTCCAGGCCTCCCTGGCTGCGTCCTGACCTTTGGTTCCTCGGCACACACCAGGGTGGGCCCTCTCTGCAGTCAGAGCCTGGTGGGGGGAGATGTAAATGTAAAGCCAAGGCAGTGAGCAACTTACCCTGGTCACTGGGCTGCCAGAGACTGGGGCCCACTGGCTAGGCAGGACACAGCACCTCCCATTTGACCCCTTTCTCCTCCTTCTGCTTTTCTCCTCCTTCTTCCCCTTCTCTCCTCCCCGCCCCACCCTTCCATTCTGGTCTCCAGTCCACCTCCTTTACCTTCTGAGGACAAAATCGCTCAATTGCTCCTTGCCTTCCAGGCCCTAACCAACCCTCTGGCTCTGTTCCCAGTCTCTGTCTTCTGCCTTCAACAGGCTGAGACCACAAGGTGGAGGGCCTGGCCTGCAGGGAGAAGGATGGAGGCAAAGGTGTCATTAGGATGATAGACAGTGAGCTCCTGCCCCTTCCAAGTGCAGCCTCCAGGACACCCCCCCCCCCATGCCTGAAGTGTTAACTCCTCTCCAGCCCTGTCTTGTGGAAACTAATGGTCTCCTTCCCCACTGTGTCACAGCTCCTTAGGGACAGACTTTGTCTAATTGACCGTTATAGCTGCTTCAGACTTAGGCCAGGACAAACAAATGGTAGGTGCCTAGTAGATGGTGAATTAGTGCAGATAGACTGAGACAGACACACAGATGGAGGGGAAGAACCCAGAGAAGGCAGGTCAAATGCCCAGAAGCTGGGGAGTGACAGAGGGGCACAGGGACCACATGGGCTTTGTTGGTGTCCACATTTGGGAGTCTGGGTTGTTCTCTGGCCCTCTCAAGGCTTTGGGGTTCCCCCTGCCTCTCTCGGAGCCAGGATCCCTCATTCTGTCTGGTCTCTCCAGGAAGAGAGCTGAGAACCCTGAGGCTAGAATAGCAATGTGGGTGAGCCGGGGAGGGCCTTTCATGTTGCTCACAAGATAGGATTTGAACTCTGAGGACCCAGCCAGTGGCACCCAGCTGCCACCCCCAGCTGCCCCCTGAAGCCCAGCCTGGGCCATACCTCTGGGGACACCCCCAGACTGCCTGGATGCACTGAATTTGTTACTGTCACCACAGTCCCGGGGCTTCTAATGAGCTGGTAATGAGCTGTCAGCTAATTATGAGAATTAAATAGGGCGGCCGGCCTAGGCTAAGGGCTGGCCTGAAAACTTCCATAGTATCACAGGGAGGGAAGTTCCCTGCCTTCTCTCTCCACATCTGATTTGGCCTCTGCCCACTCATGAGTTGGGGAGTGTATCTCTCTTGGAGAAAAATGAGAGCCCTAGCCTCATGATTCAAGAACAAGGCAAGGTCCCATCTCACAGCTGGAGGCCTCAAGCGGGGGAGAGTAGCTGAGGGGCTGACTCTGTGTGACCAGGTGCAACTCCCTCTGCATCTACAGTCTGTCTTCCTGTCGGTGAAATGGGTCTAGAGAAAGAACATGGAGGCTCTCCCTCCCATCTCAACACAATCATATCTCCTTTGACACAGGTGGCTCTGGTGCCCCCAACTTTTTGAGGGTAGCAACTTACTTAGGGTCACACGAAATAACTGGGGAACTCAAGTAGAGAAATCTTCAGCCAACAGAAATGAGTGTGTGTGTTGAGAAGTTCAAGGCAGTGTCATTCATGGCAGAATCAAACTGGAAATGATGTCAGTGTACCACAAGAAGGGATGAGGAAGTTGTGGTATTGTTGTCTTCCCGCCTCAACCTCTTGAATGCTGAGGTTACAAAAACTCATCCCCATGCCTGTTTTATGCACTGCTAGGAATTGAACTCAGGGCTTTGTGCATGCTAGGCAAACACTCTGGTCACTGAGCTAGCAGCATGGAGCATTATTGACCATGAACACAAATTTCATGCTAGTTCTTCAGTTCACAGGTTGTCACAAAAAATAGCAGGTGCTGATCATGAGCTGTGACCCATCATGTCGCATCTCTTAAAGTCCGTGGTTGGACACTGGGTATCATCCACTGTTCACTTCATGCACAGACACCAAAGGGTGAGGCTGTGTTGTCTCCTCATTTCCAAGTCAGAAAGTCATGTGATATTTTACAAAAGTGGGTAGGGGGGAAGAAGGGTTTAACAGTGATTAAAGTCTGGCGAAGGAATGAAGGGCAATAATGCTGGAAGCGACAAGAGAGTCGAAGGTAGCGGAACTATGGGAGAAACGGCAGGAGGCTGATGCTGTCACCGTTTGGCTGGAGGTGTTCAAAGAAACTTCCAACGTCCACAAGGAGTGTGGTTGTGACAGGACAGATGAAGACGTCTCAGGGAAGGTAGCCCTGGACTTTCAGAAATACTTCCGAACATGGAAAACACAGAGGGCAGAATGTTGGAAATGAGGGTGGGTGTGGGGAGGGCCGAGGAGATAGCTCAGGACGGAGCTTGCCTTGAAAGCATGAGAACCTGAGTTTGTCCAGAAACCATGTAAAAACAATCACAAAACGACACTGGATGTTGGGCTAGAGCAGTGGCCCAGTGGTTAAGAGTACCCACTGCTCTGGTAAAGGTCCCAAGTTCAGTTCCCAGCTCCCACATGGCAGCTCGCATCTGTCTATGTTTATTTATTTTTATGTGTTTGAGTATGTTGTTGTATGTGTGCTTTGTGCCTGCAGGGTTCAGAAGAAGTTAGTTATTGGACACCCTGAAACTGGAGTTACAGACATGTGGGTGTGATGGCACCTTATAATCCCGGAGCTGGAGAGGCAGAGACACGAGACCCCTGGTGCTCAGTGGCAGTCTAATCAGTGAGTCTCAGGGCCCAGTGACAGACTATGTCTGGAAAAAAACAAACAAACAAAAAAGACCTCCAAAACCAAACAACAACAATAAAAAACCCAAAAAATAAAACACCAAGGCCAACAAGATGGCACTTGCCACCAAGCCTGATGACCTGAGTTTGACCCCTGGGGTCCTCATTGTGGAAGAACCAACACTGGGCTGGAGAGATGACCTAGTGGTGAAGAGCACTTGCTGTTCTTTCAGAGGACCTGGATTCCCGGGACTCCGGTCACATGACTCCCAAATACATGTAACTTGTTTTAGGAAATCCAGTGCTCCATTCTGGCCTCCATGGGCATTAGGCAAACACATGGTGCACATAGATACATGCAAGAACTCACACATGCATATTAAATAAATATTTTTTAGAAAGAGAACTGACTCCTGCAAGCTCTTCTCTGATTTACATGAATGTGTTATGTTAGTTTTATTCATGTTCATGCACACTCACACACAATTAATAAATTTATTTATATAAATGTTTAAAAGTTATTAAAAAGAAAAAAACAGGCTCCTGAGGAATGACATTTGAGGTTGACCTCTGGCCTCCACACATACATGTACACCTGCACACCCAGGAACACACATGCACACACTCACGAGCATGTGCCCCCCCCAATGCTAGAAACATTCAAATTTCAAAATCACTATGATGGTTTGCCAAGGCGTGCAAGACTTGCCCACACTGAGAGCTACACACTTGCTATTCACACTCTTCTTGGTAAGTCTTCTGTGAAAAACTAAAGCGCTTTAATTCTTAATGCTTCTAATGCCTTAAGTCGCAATGCACTAAATATATCAGTTGTGCAGTTTCAAAATGCCATCGTACATTTCCAACCAACTATACATATTTTCCCGTTTTGACAAAAGCTTTTAAAGATTGCAAAAAGAATCCCCCCACTGACATGCTCAGTGTGGCATCAACCTTTGTAGTCATTTCACAGTCCCTACCCACAGCATGCCCAGCCAGGATGGCTGGCACACAGTGTCACAGACAGACGAAGCAGTTTGGAGAGAAAAAAAATCGAGGTGCCCAAATGTACACACTTACAAATTCAAAGGCAGGCAGTTCCAATCTGTGGCATGTAAGCCACAATATGGCTGCTTGAGGGAGGTGGGGATTAATGAGAGGGGTCAAGAGGCAGGATGCTGAAATGTTGGTATAGTCTAGACCTTGATTCAAGTGATGATTTCCAGCTTTATAATAATACATTACTATGGCATGCACTTGAGTTTTCTGTATTTCACCGTATATAAGATCTATATCTTTAGGTATGATTCCTGGGTAAAACTCGTGTGTGTGTGTGTGTGTGTGTGTGTGTGTGTGTGTGTGTGTGTGTGTGTGTGTAACGCTAAGAATGGAATCCAGGGTCTCACGTGTGGTAGGTGAGGGCTCTACCACTGAGCTACAGAACTAGCTCTTTTTTATTTTCTATGCATGGGTGTTTTACCTGCACATGTGTACCACTTACCCGGGTAGTGCCCACACAAGCCAGCAAAGGGTGTCAGATCATCTGGGGCTGGAATTACAGACATTCGTGAGCTGCCGTGTGGGTGCTGGGAATCAAACCCAGGTCCTCAGGGAGAGCAGCCAGTGCTCTTCTGAGACACCGCTCCAGCCCCCAGTATTTTTTTAAAGTGAGAAAATTCTGAGAGTTTTGGGGGTTTGTATGGCTCCTTCTGTTAGACATCAGATATAGTTGGCATTCTCTTTCTTCTAGACTTTTCTCTGATCCTGTGACTCTGCACCTGCTTCTTCACCCTCGCTCCCTCACGGGTCCCCTGCTGCACTTGCCTTCTCTGAGGACGCCCTTGCTCTAGGGATACAGCCCTTCTGATGGCTGTCCACAGGTGGTCAGTGGTCTGAAGGAAGGGAGGGAAGGGCAGGGTGGGTGCGGGTGAAGGAGGCAAGGTAGAGGTGGGGAGAGAGAGAGGGGGGTGGGACGAATGAAGGAAAGGTAGGGGAAGAAAGAAGGTGGGAAGGGAGAGGGGCAAGAAGAAGAAAGGAGGAGGGAGGGAAGAGAGAGGAGGAAGTTCAAACCACCAGGCAGGAGGAAGCACTTTAGGCTAGAAGTCATGCGAGGCAAGAGCATCTCAGAGAGGATTTCGGCCTGATCCCAGCTCTAGAGAAGTGACACCCTATTAAGGCCTTCCCAGCCACCCTGCGTCTCCCTGATGGAGTCTGGAACTCCACGCTATTAGCCACAAATGGCATTTTGAAATGGCTTTTTTTTTTCTTTTTGGGCGAACCCCAAAGACATTGCTAAGATTTACATTTTCAAATATATGCTGACCTTTTTTTCCTCTTTCTTTGAGTTCATTTGTCATCAGTGTATAATTGAATCAATATATTTCCCGATCAGCCCCAAGATTGAATAAGGTCACGGGGAGCCGTGTGTGGGCATTAGACGTCATTATTTCACTCCGAATGAGCGGCCATGGCACGGAGCAGTCCGGGCGCCAAATGAAATTCTATTAGATTCTATTACACTTTTACAATTATAGAGGCGTTCCAATATTACAAGGGGAAATGAAGTCATAATAAAAAAGCCCAGAGGTGTATTACAGAGAAATGGGCACACTATTTTTCTAGTTAAAAACTTGATGGAGGGAGCTTGGCTGGTTTCAGTTGCTGAGAAGTGACCTTGTTCTAGAAGCCCCTCGGCTGCCCTGCTGACTTCCCAGCTTGTGCCTCTCCTGCCTGAGGATCTACAGGGGAGGACCCGGAGAAGCCAGCAACCTGCTCCACTCACACTGAGGAGCTCCAGGGCTGTGGGAGACAGAGACTGTTCTGAAACGATGTTATTGTCACTCCCTGAGCCATTGTTGGCGACATCCCAGAGTATATAGGTGCAGCGTGGTGACCTAAACAGAACTGTGGCAGGTAGACATGTTGTATGTGGACATCAGCATGGGGCAATACCTCAACGGAGGTCCGAGAGGACCCGGGGGCCTGTGGAGCAGGGCTGGCTGAGGGACCAAGGCAGGCTAACTAGGTCCTGACAACTAGGGAAGGTCTGGAGACACAAAGAAAAGATCACCAAAGCTACAGCCCAGGAGTGATAGGCCTAGAGCCTAGAAGGTGCCCTGTGCTTTGAAAGCATTGGAGATAAGGGCACGGAGGGCAGAGCGAAGGGTAGATGCCGGAAGGAGGGCCGTGGAGGAAGAGCCCCTCTACTCTAGCACCAAGTTGGGTAGAGTGACCTGGGACATCTGAGGGCAGAAGAGTCTAGTCTGGCCTGGGATGATTGGCAGCTGCCTGGGAGGGGTGTGTCTTAGGCTCTCTTCCAAAAGCTATGATAAAGTGTCCCGATAAGAGCAACTTAAGGAAAAGGGGTTTCTCTGGGCTTGCCGTTCTAGGGAGATACAGTCCACCGTGGTGGGAAGGACATGGCAGTGGGCAGGGGAGGTGTGCTGGCCAGTTTGATGTCACTGTCTGACACATGAGTCATTGGAGAAGAGAGAACATCGATTGAGAAAATGCCCTCGTAAGATTGGCCTGTCAACAAGGCTGCGGGTCATTTTCTTAATTAGGGATTGATGTGGGAGGGACTGATGTGGGAGGGGCCAGCCCATTGTGGGCGGGGCGGCTCCTGGGTTGGTGGTCCTGGGGGTGTATAAGAAAGCAAAATGAGGGGCTGGAGAGATGGCTCAGAGGTTAAGAGCACTGACTGCTCTTCCCGAGGTCCTGAGTTCAATTCCCAGCAACCACATGGTGGCTCACAACAATCTGTAATGAGATCTGGCGCCCTCTTCTGGTGTGTAAACAGAATACTGTATACATAATGAATAAATAAATCTCGGACAACTGTGGCTTATAATAAATTTCGGTTTAAAAAAAAAAAAAAAAAAAAAAAAAAAAAAAAAAAAAAAAAAAAAAAAAAAAAAAAAAAAAAAAAAAAAAAAAAAAAAAAAAAGAAAGCAAAATGAGCAAGCCACTAAGCAGTACTCCACCACGGTCTCTGCTTCAGTTCCTGCCTTGATTTCCCTTCATGGCGGACTGTGATCAGGACATGTAAGCTGAAATAAACCCTTTCCTTCCCAGGCTGCTTTTGGTCATGCTTTTAATCTCAGCAATAGAACCCCAAGACAGAGGCACCGGAAGCAGGAGCAGAGGCTGCCATGTACAATGCATCCACACCCAGGAAGCAGACTGAGCAGGAAGTGAGGACTTGCTCTAAAGCCTCAGGGCCCACCCCCAGGACCCACTTCCTTTAGCAAGACTCCACCTCTTAAGGGTTCCACACCAGTCCAAACAGCACCACCTAATGGAGAACAAGTACGCAAACACTTGAGCCTCTAGCGGATATTTCACATTCAAACAACGGCAGAAGACTTGGTGTGCGCTGAAGTGAAGGCTGGATGGTGGTCCACGGTGAGGAAAGCCGGAAGCCCAGGAAAGGGCTCAGTAGAGTCTCTGGTGACGGGGATAGAGGTCCAACACCAGGACAGATTCTCTGACAGAAGCCTGGAGTCCGCTGCTTCCCTTGGGTACTGGGCAGGCTGTTGGTTGGATCTTCCGGTGTCCCAGGGGCCTTAGGATGGATTCGGTAATTGTCACATCCGCTCACTTCCCTTTCCCTTGGGAGTGTAGTATGTTTTCCTATCCATAGATGCCTCCCCATGATTGCTGACTCCTATTTATCCAATGAAACCTTAATCTGTAGAGGGATTTTGCACATACAATTGAAATCACTTGTCAGGCAACCTTAAAATACAGAGGTCCTTGGCTTGAGCCATCAGGTGAGCGCTCTAAGATGGAAGCCTTTGCTCTGATTAGTGACAAAAAAGAAGTCAGAAAGATTTAAAGCACACAGAGGATTTTTTGCACTGTAATTAACTTAAAGACCAAGAGACCATGGAGTGAAGAATGAGGACATCTTCTAGAAGTTGAGAGCACCCCTGGATGACAGCCAGCAGGGTCATAGAGACCTCAGTCTTGCATGAGCATGGATGTTTCTGCTGCCAAAGTAGCAGGAATGAACTTAGATGAGGAGCCCCAGTTCCGAATTAGACACAGCCAGCAGACACCTGACTCTAACCTGGGCAGAGAACTATAGCTTCTATAGACTTCATGAGCATATGGACAGAGTTATAAGCCACGGAGTTGGTGGTGATTTGTTATGAAGGAATGGAAGACTAATATGCACTGAGATTTCTTTTGGACAGAAGAGGCAATAATGGTATGAGCTGTGGTCAAAGCATTGTACAATTTTGCATAGCCTCTTGCATTATAGGAAGGCCTGAGGACCTCATGTCCTGGGAATAACGGCCCCTCGGCTGGGCAGCCTTGAACCAGCAAAACCCTGCAGCCATGCCCAGCCAACCTGTGTCCTGAGGAGGAATTGCCCAAGTGATCTACAGATCTGGAAACAGAATCAATGCTCTGTCTCTCATCCCGGGATTCTAGGATGGTTTGTCACACAGAAATGTTGCGGTGATTAGTAACTTTTCCAGACACCTTCGTGCAAGCAGCAGCCAGGAGCAGAAGAGGCAGTGGGGAGCTGCTTGGAGACCCCATAGATCCTGCCTGGAGAGTCTCAGCAAGATGAAGACTGAGGGAGCCTGGGCCAGAGCAAGAAGCTGTCACTCCCCTTACGACCTCTTGGGACATCATGTGCTGTCTCCTGAAGTCACTACCCATGCTGCCATGTATAGGGGGGGTTCTTTCAAGACATCTGGTGTTCTGTGGCCTCCACCTTGTTTCGCGGGACACATTTACCACCCCCTGGGCAATCTCTGCTGGGCTAATGTCCACCCTCACCCCAGGGTAGAAACTTCTTTTCCCTCTGCAGCTCAGGCTTCACCAGTTCCACTTGGCCTCTGGTGATGTCATTTGGTACCTGCCCCTAAGCACAGAGGAGCCTGGCCACGTGCCTTCAAAACCTCTCCTGCTTAAAGTGGGTCTGATAACACATGCCAGCAGTCCTCACACTCAGGGTAGAAGCAGGAGGACCTTGAGTTTGAGGCCAGCCTGGGCTACATAGCAAGACCTGTATCAAAAAGCCAAAAGAAAAAAAAAAAGAAGAAACAAGAAGAGAAAAAGTTAAAAAATAAAACAAAACAAAGAATTCCTCTTGCTGAGAAACATTCCCATCCTTGGAGGAGGTGAAGGAAGAGACACCTCAGGCCGGATCTCCCCAGAGAAATCCTTACTCACAAAACTACCCTTGGCTGTGTCCCCTACCATCTGGAGGCAAATGCCTGGGTAAGTGGCCCAGAGCTAGAGCGGCTTCTCCTGGCAAGCCACCCCTGGAGCCCCGGCCTTAGGATTTGGGCATCTGGGTGTCTGTTTTCCCAGCTTTGGGCCTTAGTTTAGACCAAGACCAAGACCTCTGACATTCTATAATTTGCTCTGAAATAACCTGAGCTTTAAAGTGGCAGGTCAGTACACATTGCTGTTTTCACCTGAGCCACCTGAAATAGGGTAAGATGGCTGCACCATGCCCCTGTCACACACACCCCAACCCACCAGTGCCTCAGTGTGCGTCTTTCAATGCAGCTGGCAAGATCCAAAGGTTCACTGACTCCCGCTCAGATTTTACTGGCTGTCCCAATCATGGCTGCTGATGTGAAGGGAACATGTTTATGCAGTGTGTGTCTCAATTGGTTGTCATGTTTCTTTATTTTTCTTCAATGTAGAGCCGTTCTTTGGCCTTCCCTGGTTTTGTGCTTGAGGTGGCAGGCTGGTTATTTGGTAGACTGTCCCTCGATTCGGGTTTACAGACTTTGCTCAGGATCCTACTCGGGCTGCATTGGGCAGCTTGACTGTGGGCTCTTCTCACCGGTGTCCCATTTGGGTCATGTGACTGAGGTGCTGTCTGTCCGGCTTCTCTCCTGTGAAATTATTCCTCATCCTTTGCAATCAGTAGCTGTGCAGGGAGGTCTTTGGGTCCATGTAAACATCCCATTTCTTGTTAAATTGTCGACTTACTCGTTCGTGTCAGCACGGAATCAGTTTCTTATTTTTATGAGAGGTTCTAAGCCACTGCCTGGGTCCTGGGTCCTCTTGACAGTTGTCATTCTTTGTGTATACATTTGTTTTCAGGGCAACAAGGTGCGCCTGGCTCTACTTCCCCACCCCAGCTCTGAAGGCAGCCATTTCCCCAAAGGCCCTGGCTCATTTTATTGCATACATGTATTTAGAAACCAAGATTTGAGTACAGGGTATGCTTTGTGGTAGTGGGGTGTCACTGTTCTGGGCACTCTCAGTGGACTGTGCTAGGGAACGTACCAGTATAGACTCACTGATCCAAACTTCATATTAAATCTATGCTTGTTCTGTCACCTAAGCTAGATCTGTAGTGTTGTTAAACTTGCCTTGTTAAATGTAGCTTAAATTTATGGAGGAAAATGCATTTAGCACATCAGACCTCCAAACCTGCTACCTAGCAACATAGTGCAAGTTAAAGACCAGTCTTTACCCTCCTTATCTGTCACAGCACTGGCTTGCTCGAAGATCCAGCTTGCTACCACGGCTCAGCCCAGCCCCAGCCCGAGGAAAAGTCTGTGTTCAGTTACTTTTCTGCCTGATAAGAAGCAACTAATGGGAAGGAGAGGTTGACTTCGGCTTGCAGTTCGAGGGGATACAGCCTAACCTAGTGGGGAAGGAATGGTGGCAGGAGCCAGAAGAGGCCGTCACATACATCTACTGTCAGGAAGCAGAGAGTAGACAGGAGGTGAGGCTGTTATAGAATGTCTAAGCCCACCCCCCACCCCCAGTGACCTGCTTCCTCCAGAAAGGCTACTTCCTAAGGGTTCTGCAACCTTCCAGAACAGCCCCACCAGCTGGTGACCAAGTGTCTAGACACATGAGCTTTTGGATCCAAAGTCTTCCAGGCAGGATTGGAGGTGGGGATGGGGGTCAGGGGGAATGGGGGAATGGTGCAGGATGGCACAGTAAAGTTCTTGCCATGGGCATGGCAGCAGGTGCCTATAATCTCAGCACTGGGGAAGCAGTGACAGAGGATCCTTGGGGCTGGCCAATCTAGCAGAATTTCAAGCTCGAGGTTCAGTGAGAGACCCTGCCTGAAAATTAAGGTGAGGAGTAACTGAAGAAGATACCTGACCTCAACACACACACACACACACACACACACACACACACACACACACACACACACCCTGTTTCCTCAGGTGTGGGCAACCCAGGATCGTAGCTTGTGCCCAAAGTGAGAGACATCCTCCCCCTGGGGCCATGATTCCCATGTCCCAAACCCTGATGGATGTCTGCTAGTGTGGAGGCCTTCCCTGTGGGAACAGGGGAAGGCAGTGCTCATCATGGTTCTTGGGCCACTCCCAGGCAGTGATGGGAAGAGATGGAGATAGTAGGGTGACAGCTGTGTCACCATGGAGGGTTGGTGGCCAGAGTCTAGGGAACTAAGAGAAGACATCTGAGCCAGAGTCAGGAAGAGAGGCTGAGTACCACCGGAACCTGGAGGAGGAAGGTACCAGTCCTTCTGGCTTCTAGGGCTGTAAAGCCAGACTTCAGAGTGGCTGACTGTCAAGCAGAGGCCAGCACTAGCATTCTGGCTTCAGTTTCCGTGGATCTGCACACAGTTCCCAGTGTGAGCTGCTTTTGCACGTGGAGAACCGGCTCCTCTGAGCCCCCAGCTCCACATACAGGCCACCAGCTTTCCGGAGCATGATATCTGCCCAAAGGTGACCCAGGAGGCAGGGGCCACCCGAAGGCTGCGCTCCTAATAACTCCTGGTAGTGTTCCTGAAAGGGATCCCCTCATTTTCCTTCCTCCCCTTCTCCTCCTCTAGGGGACTTTAAGGGTAGGAGGCCCCAGGGTGTTTGGCCTTCCCTGCAGGCAGCCCCTGCCCTCCCCGGGGCCTGAGCCCAGGCTCTGGCTGTGCAGAGGCTTGGAGCTCGAGGCTAATTGTGAATTAGGAGCCCAATTATGCCCTGCACAATTGGCTCCGCGCTACCTCCTCTTCCCGACAGACATGTATATTAATAGTTGGCACTTATTGAACCAAATATGAATATTCATCTTCATTTATATTTCAAGGCTTTTCCTCCTGGAGGCCCGCAGGGCTGCGACCAGCTCCAGCCCCATCACGGAGCTGACAGCTCACACTCCTGGGCCCTGACTCCTGGTTCGTGGGCGGCGGACTGGGCTCCCAGCTGTCCACAAACACTCATTAGGGGGGCCGGACCCAGCGAGCTGCGGAGAATGTGTAATCGCGCTGCGCGCTGCTAATTAGGGAACTGATGGGGCATTGAGGGCGAGAGGACGAATTCTTTAAACAGAGGACGGGAAACTTGAAGAGCCGTAATTACTTAGAGCAGAGTTCATCTCAGAACTTGGGAGCCAATGAGTCTGATGACAGCCTTGCTGGGTGGAGGGCAAGGAGGAGACTGAGCACCTGGGACTCGCACCCAGCCTCTAGGGGGCAGTGTGGAGCCACTTTTCTGTAGTTCTGGTGCCAGCCAGCTGTGTGAGCCCCTCCCTTCCCAGGGGCCGTTTCCTCTGCCCGGCCTGCTAACCCAGGCTCCTGCTCAACCCCAAAGGGTCAAGCCAGGCATTCCTATGACAACTCAAAAGGACACACAAGAACACTCAAACAGGGTGTCCCTGACGTGTGTCACCTAAACCTTCTATCCACTCTCAGGGGTATACATTCGACCTTCAACGTTGCAGCGTGCATGACGTCACTTACAAATGTGTTGGCATGCTGGTGGCTACCCTGGGATGCTTGCAACCTGTGGCCTAAAGATTGGACAGGCCTCCCGAGGAACGATGGGCCCTACCTCTCTTCTGCTTTGAACCTACCTTTCCACCTCTCACACGGAGCCCCTCCACCGACAGCTCCACCCCTACGCATCTCAGGAAAACCTCTGGAGCTCAGCATAGTTTCCCTCATCAGTGGGCTACTTCCTTCCCTCCTCTGGTTTGGTTGGTGGAGAGGACAGGATTAGAGGACAACCATGGCATTCCTCATAGTCTCAACCAACTGGTCAGCCACTGGATCCCAAGAGGAATCTGGGCAGCTGTTCTGACTTCTGCCAAGAGCTATGCTGTCCAATCCATAGCCACTGACCCCACAGAGCTATTTACATGAATTAAATAAACTTGCAAGCTCGATTCCTTATTCACACCAGATGCACTTCCGTGTTCATAGTCACACACAGAATATTAGCCTCTGAGGTTATCGACCAAGCCTTACCGAGCACGTGGGCCTCCAATGTCCAATAGACCTTTGGCTCCAAACCTTTAGGGATCTTTTAGTCAGTACCCAGAGGACCTCTGAGCAGTAACTTCGTGGTGGGGGTGGTGAAGAGGGTGGGTGCCCTTGGAAGTCAGTGTTTAGAGTCACCCTCATACCTGCCTCCCAGTTGGACTTCCAAAGCTGTAATTATCAGGCAACAGCCCTGTTCAGTCATAGGCACCAACCTCTCACAGCAACATGCCTGCTGTGCTGCAAGAAGAGATCAGAAACGAGCATTCAGGCTGGGCCTGGCTGGAACCTCTATGCGTGAAGCCTGTGGCTGGGCCTGCCAGATGAGGCTTCCCATTGTGGAAGCAATGAGCACCAGGTCACATCGGTGACTGTGACTTCAGTTAGGGGGAGGCAGGTGCCCAACCAGAAGCCCACCTCCCCCTTCCCTGCTGACGAGCTTCTAACACATCCAGAGGCCTTTCTCAGTGCCCTTGTAGGCTCCACCGAACCCAGTTACTGCTCTTGGGATGGGGCTCAATCTCATGTCCCAGCAAGGTCAAAACTCATCTGGATGCAAGGTGTTCACAGCATCCAGAATTTCATTGTGCCCTGGGGCAGAATGCCAGGACAGAATGCTGGAGTCACCTCCCCAGGGGCTCCCTGGATGTGCACCTGAGCTGGGCTAAGCAAACTGTGGGTGGGGCGGGAGAGGGGTGTCAGAAAGGTGAAATCTCGAGGGTGTGAGTGGAAATGGGACTGAGAGTGGGAAGCATCCTGAAGGCAGCTGGGCCTGCCAAAGACTTTTCCTCACCAGTGAGGCCTCTCCCTTGAGGATGGTCCCCAGGTAGGAGGCAAGCTCTAGAAAGGGAGGAGAGACATGGTACGCATGCCTCATCTTGGTACTCCCTCTATAGCTTGAGAGTCCCTCGGTTCACTTCACAACTTTGGAAGGCCATCAGGGCAGGACTGTCATCCCATTCCACAGGAGAAACTGGTCCCGGGGTGCCACATAGAGGGACCTGGTCACACCGATGTGACCTGGTGCTCTTGCTCTCCATCCTGGCCTATTAGCACCTGCGGAGCCCTTGACTGCAGATACCAAGGTCAGTGTCACAGCAGTCACATGTGCCTCCAAACAGCTTGGATCTGGCATTGTGGCTTGTGTTTTATATGGCGTTTAAAGAAAGTGACACAGGTAAGAGAATGTGATGAACTCAAATCATCCTTGAAAAGGATCCTCGGAGAATCCCATAAAGGCTGCAAGGACAAAGAGGTACCTTCCTTGAACCCCAAACCTCCTCCAAGGAAGGGCTTCTCTCTGAGACATCTGAAAAAATAACAAGGAAAGATTTTGAGCATGGGTTAACATGTAGAGAGGAATTTCATTTTTACTTCCAGGTTGTCTGTAGGAACTTCATGAGTAATGATGAGGTGCTCAGATTCCAGGGGCCTTACCCAGCATTGGGTTCCTGGCATCTGGGGTTCATGATGGATCACACAGATGAACTAGCCAGGACAGTGTGGCTGGTTGGTTGTTCCTCGAGAGAGGGGAGAAGGGAGAAGGGAGAAGGGGAGGATGTGAAATCTTGTTTCAATGTGTCCTTGAGATTGGTCCAAGTCCAGTTCTAACCTAGTTCATTGGCTTCCGGTACTAGGGAGAACCTTAGCCAGCGAAGAACAGAACTGTCTGTTCACGTGCTCATCCTAAGACCGGAAGTCAAGAGTGCTGTGAAGAATCCATCCCTTTTACTCTCTCACATCGCACATCCTCTGACCACTGTCCTCCCAGCTCCTCCCAATGGTGGCTTTGCTTTTAGAACTTGCTGGTCGGGACCCATAATGCCGTGTGGGCTGCAGGCACAGTGTTAATGGACACCTCACTGACCCACGCAAGGAAGGAGCTCTGAGCCAGGTTGCTAGCTCCCCTCTGCTCACGGCTTTTGGTTCCAGGCTGCTGGGAAAAGTGTACCTGGAATCTCTCCTGGGATTCCCACTTTTAACCAGACCCACTGGAGGTGGGGAGGCTACTGTTAAGCATGGGGGAGAGATGGGGGCCAACGATCTTCAGCACACACTGCTCCATGTTCTATGAGCTGGAAACCACTCTGGAAAGACACATTGGACGTGCACATGGCTATTAATAAAAGAGAGCCCCGATTTCCATCCTTCTAGTACTCCCTCTGGAGCCCATGGGAAGTGTGGTGGGGGGAGGGGGGGGCAGGATGCTGGCATTCCTGGGTCCCTAGCAGAAATAATCTCTAACAGCCCCCAAACCTCACCCTCAACCTAGAATGGTTATTAACATATTAATTAATATTTAAAAACTCATTATGCCTTGATGATGGCTTCCTTAATCTGCTTTTATATTAATCGCAGCCACCAAGGAGCAATAACCATACTTACGTGGCAAAATGGAGTCATTCTACTTAATTACCGAGGAGGTTTTACAGGCAGTCTTCAAAGCTTGCAAACAATCAGAGGGTTGATGGGATGTCTTCCTTTTAGAGTCTCTGCTAAATTGGATGCTCTGACAGTTGGAAGTTTTATCTTGTGTTGAGATGAAGTCTCCCTATCCACACCCCTATTCCTCATTGTGCCAGCCTGGAGCCCCTGCTTTCCTTAATTATTGGCCTGAGGAGGTGGCCTGGATTCTAACTCCCAACCTGCACCTTGGCCTGCTATCTCCGGAGGTAACACAAACCAGAGTCCTAGGCTCAGAGATCCTCTCTTCTCTTCCTGTGAGGTTCTGCTGCTTCCTGGAGCTGTCCTGGCAGTTTTAGTTTTCCAGGTGAGCTGAGCCTTCAGCCTGTTCAATTACCTAGGGGATGGTCCTCCCAGCCGCAGAGCCCGGCTACCTGTTACCTGCAGGCTTCCCCTGCAAAGTTCATTCAAACAATGCCTAGCTCTAAAAGGGGCTCATACACTCCCTACCCACCAGCTCTGCCCACTGCCCTGGGCTCCTTGGTAGAAGTAGAGGTAACTCAAATTCAGTCTGTTGGGACCACTGTGAAAGGACCGGGGTCACACAAGTCTTCCTGTCCTGACAGGCCTCTGTCCTTGGTCCCTTGGAAGATTTAGGATTTCTGTCAAATCTAGAGGGGCAGCCTACACAGTGTGATGGCCCTGGTGGCCTTTGCCTCACCTGCCTCCTGCAGCTACATCGATATTGGTATTCATAGTGACATCAGGGTCTCAGGTGAGTCAGGAGCATATGCCGAGGCCAGGGCCCAGTGAACCTAGTGTGCCATCTGTCCAGAAGGCCAGCAAAGAGTGCTTGTCAGCATCTAGAATAAGTTCCCACTCTCGGTCCTCCCTTCTGAGCCTGGCCACAAAAAAAAAGCCTTTTGGGCAGAAACAGAGTCAAATGGTGTCCAGAGATGAGATCAGCTTCCTGTGCCTTAGAAATTATGGTGAAGTGACAGGCCGGGAAATTGGTGACTCCCTCCCAGGGTGCTGATAACCCTGGAGATCATTCATCACCCATGCAGAGATGGCCAGAACCATCCAGAGCGTCTGTAGCCCTGATGGGACCACACAACCACCAGGATGGGACACAAAGAGCTGTCAGCTGCCAGGTACGTAGTGCTGTGAAACCTGGGCCTGGACAGCTGGTAACTGCGGACTTGAATCAGGACCCAGGTCTCGGGGTGGATGTGATGGTTAATCTGCATTGATTTAGAATCACTATAGAAACACGCCTCTGGGCATATCTGTTTGGGTGTTTCCAGAAAGATTTAACCAAGGAGGGAAAACTGAATGCCCCTGAATGTGGGCTGAACATGACTTAGTAAGGATAAAGAAAGGGGCTGATGAGGTGGCTCGGTGGGGTAGGGAGGGAGGCATCTTGTCCTGGGGATTATGTGTATATTGGGGTGGAGGGGACCTCACTCGGGGAACATTTGCTTAATTATCTGCCTGGATAAAGGAATGAGACCAGATCCGCAGTGACCTCCTCCCTCCCTACAGTGCTGCCATGGACCAGCCCAGGCAGTGGTTTAGTAATGGTGGAAGACTGGATTAAGGCTATGAGCCCAGGGCATTCTCACAGTTGACTCGGTGTTCTCAGGCTTTGAAGAGGCCCTGGGGATGGAGATGGTGGATTCAAAGAAGTCAAGGGTAGGTCAGTATTGGAGGCTGCAGAACAGATATTAGTGTGGCTTGGGTTGTTACATCACTGTGTTTGGTTTCATTTGTTTTGTCATGCCTGGCATAGAACTGCATAGAACCCAGAGCCTCATTCACGCTAGCGCCCTCCGCCGTGGCTGCATCCCCAGGCCTGCTTGTTGGTGTCACTTGTGATTCCTCTCTTCTCCTTAGCATCTGGTGAGACTGGGCTTCCTATTCCACAGTGGGGGCCCATGATAAGCCCCGGCCAAGGCACTGTGAGTAGAGTGCCGTGGTCCACTACCTGTGCAATGCAAGTGACGTCCAAAGGGAACCATGCAAGCCTGAGGCCTTTCCCTTGTTCCCTGAGGATCCCGAGCTGCCCCTGCAGGTGGTGGCCTTCTTGGACAGAAGGAAGTAAGATAGAAGGAAACAGAGGGCTGAAGAGATAGCTCAGTTGGCAAAGTATTGTCTTTGCAAGCACAAAGACATGAGTTCAAGCCCAGATTCCACGGTTTAAAAAAAAAAAAAAAAAAAGTTTAGAGTGCTGGCACATGATTTTAATCTCAGTGCTAGGGAGGCAGAGACACAGACTCCTGGAGCTCACTGGCCAGCCAGACCAGACCAGTTAGGAAGTTCTAGGGAAGTGAGAGATCCTGCCTCGCACAAATAAAAAAGTAGATGATGATGTCCTTTGGTTCCCACATGTATACACACATACGTGCACGAATATCTGCATATATTCATGTACTTGCACAAACATGAATACACACACACACATACACACACACACTCGTGCACGCGCGCGTGAACAAACAGTCCTCAAGGGAGGATTGAAGTATGAAAGATGGTCTTTATGTACAAGATTCTGAGTTAAACTGAAAGATAGTTTTGAACCAGGGAAGGCTCCTTGCACCCACTTAACTGGGAAGTTCAAGTATTTTCTCTGTTCCTTCTCAGGTGCTTGTATACATGAGTCCAAGAACAAGACGAGATGAATTATAGAAAAGAAAGGGCCATACTTTGGCAAAATTGGATGAATAGATCTTGCAGTGCTGTGCCTGCCTAACTCAGGTGGGTCTGACTCCTCTCTATTCCTGACTGTCCCTTCCTAGCTCCGGACAGCTCATATTCAGCCAAGTGCTGGGCCCATGGAGGAAGGGGCTCAAGGGAATCTTGTGCCTGGTCCAGACATGACATCAAGGAAGATGAGAGTTGGCATAGGGGTGATAAAGACAGGAGGAGCCCCTTTCATGATGCTACCAAGTCCTTTTGTCTGGAAATAAAGACCAGGGAGAAATAAGAGAGTTCTCCAGAGTCACAGAGTGATTGGGGACCATGCAGAGACTCAGGGTGGACACAGCCTTTCTGCTCAGCCCATCCTCCTTTCTCTTGGAGTCTACCTCAGAACATCACCTCATCATCTGCCCCCATCTCCCATGTCAGAAGTCCAGGTCATTGTTGACCTCTCCTCCCGTGTATAGCCCTCACATTCAGGAACCAGGAACTAGAATTCCCAGGTCATCCTTTTTCACCATGACAAGTCCCCAAGAGGCTAAAAGCACCAATGTTGTTCCTTTTCTCCCAGTTTAGCTCCCCACCACAGCAGGGTCTCCATGGGCCCTCTGTGTCCTGAGCAGAAGGGCCACACATTCTCCGCAGCACGAGGCTGCCCCTTCCTCTGATTCCCGGCTCCGCACTGTCCCCAACCCTAGGGCACAATACTGATCAGTCCCATGCATAACTGTGGTTACATCTGTGAAAACAGTCCAGGGATGAGATGCCTCACCCAGCACTTAGACAGATGCCACCTGCTTTCTGCCAGGATGGAACAGATACCAGCGCTCACAAAGGAGTTCTGCAAGGGAAGCTGATATCTACCTCAAACTGAAGAGCAGAAGCTAGCTAGCCCAGGAGTCACTAAATCCACAGAAGTTGTACTCAACAATCACCTCACACATACAACTCCCAGCATCTTTCTTCTCCACCCCTGCAGCCACTTCGCCGGGACAGGTCTCCAGGATTTCCCCTGCCCGTCATCATTGTCCTCTGGGTGTCCCTGGCTCCAGGCTCACTCCTCTCTCCTCTACAGAAAGAGCCTTCTGTGTGCTGAAGCTCGTATCCCCTCCCATTCCCCAGGAGCCTCCCTGTATAGAGGACCCTGAGGGAGCCAGGTCTCCTCAGTCTAGCCCACAAGGCCCTGCTGACTCTCACAAGCCTGTCCCACACAAGCCTTCCGTGATCTTTCCTGTTGTGGTACCATGGGCTACAGCCCCCGAGCCTCCTCTCAGCCTATGCTCTTGAAGTGAGTGCAGAGTGGATTTTTCTTGGCTGCCTCCCACGGGCTGTTAACGCGGTGAAGTCCGTGATAATGTCTTTTCAGCACTTTTTTCCATCAGAGGCCTTGGCACAAATGTTCAGCACATATTTGTGTAAGGAAGCAAAAGGGAGGAAAGCAGAACGGCCTCTCCCCTGGGCCAGGCCCTAGGTACATTGTCTTCCATTTACAGAAGGTTGCCTGGCCTTTAATAGTGCTCACGTAGATTCAGCAGTTTCATGGCTGCTATTAGACACCAGTTCCGAGTGATGTTAACACTGGACGATGGAGATCACCAACAGTGGGATTTTAAACTGTACATGGTAGAGTACAACTTGTGAGATGCCAGGCTTCCCAGCCTACTGCTCTCAGCCTGCCCACAGATACCGGGAATTTTGCTCCAGGAGCCAAGCATGCATGGCCTCCTGTATTAGATAGGAAACCCTGACTTCTCCTGTTTAGGCACATCTACCCAGCTGAGGAACTTTTGGTGCCAGCCCCACAGAGGAAAACTACATCTCAGCTCTACTCAGACTTAATCTACTCCCGAAGCATTGCACATGTCTCCACTGAAAGAAGAAGGGTGGCCTGAGAAACGACCTCAAGAGAAACACCGAGGAGATGCCTACTGTCCTGGGCTCTGACCTCATTCTTTTCTAGGGTTGAGCATGGTATGACACAGGGTGGGGTGCAGAAGGGGAGGCTTGGAGAGGAACGGTTACCCTGGAGGCCGTCTCTAGATGGACCTTTCTGCTTGATTTAGAAGCTGTCCAACCGAAGGAGGTCTTGGCAGGCAGGGACAAGGCAGCTCTAGGGGTCTGTGAAATCTGTGAGATCCCAGGGCCTGGGAGGAGGGTAGAGGTGGTGCCTGGGGAGGATCTTACCTTGTAGGATGCTTCTAGTGAGGCAGCACAGCTTTGCGAATAGAATGTCACAGCTCCATGCTTCCAGGAGTCAACCACGGTAATCGATGCTACTGAGACAAAGTTCAAAGTTTCCTCGCTACACTTAGAAAGGAACAAGTTGTGTTGTATATCAATATCCAAACTTATGGATATGGAATAGTGCCGCTATATCCATGAGGGATGTATTTTAAGACCCCCAGCAGATGTCTGATACCTTGCATAGTACCAAGCCTACATACATGTACTACTTTCCCCACGTCCCACAGTATGGCCGCACAGTCCCAGAGTTACTCTGTCATTCCATGTTTGGTGTCCTGGCGTCCCCTTTGCATCACTGCTTTTGTGCTTTGGGCCACTGTTTGGTAAATAGGGGGTCATTTCAACACCGGTGTTTTGATAGCAGACAATCTATTAACCGATGGCTGATGGGCAGGTAGTGTGCACCATGTGAATACATTGGACAAAGAGATAATTCACCTCCTAGTTGGGACAACAGCATGTTATGGATGGATAATCCACATTGGCTTCTTGACTGTGTTAGAATCACTGTGGAAGCACAATGTGTGTGTGTGTGTGTGTGTGAGGGTGTTTCCAGAAAGGTTTAGGTGAGGAAGGAAGACCCACCCTGAATGTATCAGCACTGGACCATGGACTGGAGGCCTGGACTGGGTGGAAAGGAAAAAGCAAACTGAGCAGCACCATCCACACACACTCACTTCTGACTGCAGATGTGATGTGAACATCGCTCCATGACTCATGCTCCTGCTGCTGTGGATAAGGTAGCACTTTCCACCATGCCTTCTCTGTCGTGATGGACGGTACCCTCAAACTATGAGCCAAAATAGAAACCGTTCCCTAATTAAGTTGCTCTTGCCAGGAATGTTGTCACAACCAGAGAAAAAGGAGCTAATGAGTCTGCGATTTCATCATGCTACCTAAAACAGCATGCAATTTAAAAACCCACAAGTTGAGGCTGGAGAGGTGGCTCAGCAGTTAAGAGCAGTGGCCGTTCTTCCAGAGGACCAGGGTTCAGTTCCCAGCACCCACACATGGTGAGGTGGCTCACAACCCTCTGTAGCTCTAGTTCCAAAGGCTCTTCTGCCCTCTTCTAGCCTCCATGGGCGTTGCATGGATGTGGTGCACAGACATGCATGCAGGCAAAACACCCAAGCACAGAAAAAGTGTTTGAAAACCTAAAAAAAAAAAAAAATCTAAAAATTGTATTTCTAGAATATTTCATGTAATATTTTCTGACCATGGGTAATAGAAGCCATGGGAAGGGAAACCATGAATAAAGGAGAGATTATTGCTATGGTTAAGGATCTGGAGCTATGCTTTCTGGGTTTGAGGATCTCCTCTATTCCTTAGAAACTGTGTGCCCTGGACAGGCTACATGACCTTTCTGTACTTGACTTGTAAAATGGAGGGCAATATGGCCACTGCATCATACAGATGTAAGGTGAGGGGAGCTGAAGATACAAAGCTTTTCCAGTGGTGCTGGATGATATTAAGTGCCATAGAAATGAGTCCTTTTATTTTTATCTGATTGCCTGGACTCTCTAAAGAAGAAAGGAGATTGGAATAGGCTGCATGGAAGAAGAAGCCATGCGCTGGAGCTTTGAAGGATTAATACAATTCCCTGTGGAGGGGAAGAGAGAAGGAAATTCAAAGCAGAGGACACAGCTTGAGTGGGTAATTAGGTTGTCCTTTGGGGGAATGAGGAGGGGTGTGAGGTGACGGGTGACAGCGAGGAATCGGAGTGTAGTGTGAGATGAGACCAGTCTGAGGTGCTGCCCTTGTGGGGTGGCTAAGAAGCTTCCAGAGGGCTGGTGCCAGGGTCAAAGTGTGGTCAGAACTGTGGGTGTGGAGGCGAAAGTGGGTGGGGAGTTTTCAAGCATGGAGGAGGAGCAGACACATAGAAGCTAGCAATGAGGCCACCCTTAGGATTAGGAGGCAGCGGTGTCCAGGTATAAGACACAAACAGAGCCTCCTCACTGTACCAAGGACATCCTCCGGGTGCCCAGGCCTGGCCCTTCTTTTTTCCCCTCTTCACCCAGTGGAATTCTCCAAACTCTGACCACTCCCTTGTGTGTGGCCTTCACCTGCTGTGGTCCCACACTCTTCCCTTTCCATTGTGGGTGAGAAACCATCTGCTTCTGGATTCTGGTCTCTGGTTTTGGCCAGAGCCCTGGAGGCCCATGGTCCAAGGTCAGTGTTTTCCCAGTTAACCTTCTTAGGTCTTGGGTCAATGACTACACACGGAATGACCCCACAGTGACGTGCCAGAGGCAGCTCTTGCCCACCTCCTGTCCCTTGTGCTCCCCTGGACGCACACCTTGCTTTCTTAATCCCCCAAATGTCTGCTATTCTTCTGCCTTTAGATGGTACAGGGAAAGGCGGATTTGTTTGCCTATGTTTTTGTTTCTTCAGTGATAGAATAGAACTCATGTTAGACAAGTGTTCTACCACTGAGACATACCCCAGCTCCTTTAAAGTCAGATTTACATAGTAACTATACTAATATTTATCAAGCACTTACTGTGTCCTAGGCCCATTTTATCTAATAGGAGAAAGGGTTACTGTGTGACCTTAAGCGAGTCACTTAATCTCTCTGTGTTTTGTCCCCATTTTTTAAATGAAGAACAAAGAACTCATACCTACCTCACAGCCTTTTAGAGCAGATTAAATGAGTAGAAATATAAATGTTCTTAACATCGCACTTGGCATCTAGCAAATATTAAAACAACCATGCTTCCATTAGCACAACTTAACAAATGATTGTTCATTCCATTTTCCAGGCATGGAAATGGTCTCTGGGAGGCAATGTAGGTTTGGGAAGTCACATTGTTGACTAAAGGAAAGAAAGGCAATACTGGGTCTCACTTCAGAATCCACTCTCCTAACCCCAGCTCAGCTGCTTTCCTTATGGTCCGCCCTCTCTCGACAGTCTCCTAGAATCCGGCCTCCTCTAAGAAAAATAGCTCCAGTTCTTCCAATGGTTGGCCTCTAGTGGGACACTGGGGTTATGTCAGCTGTTTTTATTCTCCCATACCTCAGGGGAAGACAGAGTCATTGAATCATAAAGGAAGCCACCAAGTGGTATATGACAGCCAGAGTCATTGAATCCTAAAGGAAGCCATCAGGTGGTATATGACAGCAGATTTGTAGGGAGTTGACAGAAGAACCCAAGGCAGGACCAAAAACAGTGGCAGAGAAACAATGGGGTGGGGGCATGGGACAGGCTCACTTAGTTGTCCGGAGGTTTCCTGGGATGGGTGGGGCCAGTGAAATGGCCCAGATTATTAGGGCCACAACATACATTATGGGGTCCAAGTTCTCCCAAATAAACTTCAAGATCCAAGGGGCCCAAGTCTTAGAACCTCCAAAAGGGACCAAGGATGGTGATGAGGGGCCAGCCCTGGCTCCCCTGCTGTGGATACCTGAAAGACAGGTCCTCTAAGTTTGACCTGAGGTAAGACAGATTGGGAGCCCTGTTTTCCCAGACTATAAGATGGGATGCTTAGCTTACCCAAGTGATTTCTGAGGGGCTGCTCCCCACTCAGAGGGAAGCAAGCTGGTGCTGGGAGGCAGCCTGGGCTAGAGAAAAGAGTCCTGGGAAAGCTTCCCACCCTGCTTTGCCCTCTGCCCTGCTCTGAAGTTGGGGCTTTGGTTTTTCCAGCTGGAGAAGGGAGGATGAATGGTCACAGGTGAGGGACTTTGCAAGCACCTATGTGACCTGAAGGAAGGACACCTGCTAAGGGGCATCTGGCTTGTCCAGAGATTACTCTCGAGCTCATTTGTGCCAAGGACAGCTGCCAAGGACCCTGTCATCTCAGGGTAGGTCTTGTGACACTGGGCATATCTGCACCACAACAGGGTGCTTTGTCCCATAGGGACAGCTAAACCCATGTTTGGGGGGGTACCTTTGAGTGTTCCTGAGCATGGGAGAAAGATAACCTGATCTACAGAGGAAACCCACTAGGAATCCCTTTACTCTCTCTCCTACAGTATTTATAAATTGCTTGAAAGGAAGCAACCAGAGGCCAGCTGGGTCCTCAACTGTTGGAGGTGCTCATTTGCATATGGAAACATCCTTCATTCCTTAACAGCCGATTTCCTCAGTGCTCACTGCCCATGTGTCTGCCTGGCCTAATGTCACAGGGAGCACCAAGAAAGTCCAGACCGGGCCAGTGAGAGCAGCCAGGAGGACTAAGCAGGTGCAAGGATGGATAAATCTTCATCCCGGAGCAGGACTATCTGGGCCCCTAACAAGTTCCCGCTCTTGGTCTTGCAGCGCCTCCTGCAGAGAAAGCCTGGCTGGCCGGTGGCTGTTCCCAGGTCAACCCGCTAGGGTCCCACGGTCACCAGCTGGCGGCGCGCGGGCCATCCCGGTCCACTGCGCACCGCCCTCCGCCCTCAGAGCGCACATCTTTCTAATGGGATAAGGCGTCACACAGGTCAGGGAACAATTTATTATTCGGCTAGCTGGAGCCAAGTTTCTCTTTGAAAAATGGTTACTCCCGGAGTCGGCAATTACTTCAAAATAAATTTACCAAAGACAAAATTGTGCCTCTTGGGTCAGTAAACGACTTGCCTGTTTGGGGCTGAGCAGACAAGGTGTTTATTAAGGACCGCCTTCGTTTCCTGTGCAGGTTTTTCAGTTTGAATAATTGTCCAATTAAATATAATTTGGAAGTCAGTGCTAACCCAGTGGCTAGATTGCATGAGGAAGAATCACTCGGAGGCGTGCATTAATAAATCCCGCGGAGCCCCATCGCTCCCCAAGCCCCTCCTTTGGTTTAATTTTGAGATTTTTTTTTGTCTTCCCGCAGCCTATAGCTTCCCGCTTGGAAATGAGCTTCTTTTCCCTTAAGGATTCCTAGGCCTTTCTTCCATCTGTCTGTCTTCTCCTCTCCAGCAAACATCTGCACCAGGGTTTCCACAAAGGCTTTCTCCGGCTGGGACCTCACACTGATACTGGCACTAACAGCCCATTCTTTTATGGGCTGCACACTTGTGGGCTCTTTCTTTTCTTTGTCCGTCCATTCAGTTAACAAACACCTAGGAGCACTTTTTCCCCCCTTCGGAGGCAGGCCTTGGGCTGGATCAGGAGAAAAATCAGATGTAGTCCTGTTCCTCAAAGATGACTCGGCCCAGTGGGAGGACATGTAAAACAGGCATGTACTGTCAGGGCCAGCCCTTCACTGTTGCACACAGGGAAACTGAGGTGGTGCAGGTAGAAAAAGAGCCATGTAGGCAGTGGTCCTCGACCTTCCTAATGCTGCAACCCTTTAATGCAGTTCCTGAGGTTGTGGTGACCACCAACTATGAAATTATTTTGTTGCTACTTCGTAACTGTAATTTTGCTACTGCTATGAATTATAATGTAAATATCTGATATGCAGGGTACCTGATATGTGAATCCCAACAGCATCACAACCCACAGGTTGAGAACCATTGATGTAGGGAGTAACTGGGGAGCAGGACTGTTTATTTATTACCTGCTATACATAATTCTCCACCCCCAGGTACGTGCAGCAAGGGAAGCCCAGATCTGTTCAAGATACTCCATCCTCTCTGGCCTGGCTTATGGAGGGCAGCTAAGGGATGAGGGCATTTATATGATGCTATCCTGGCCGGCCAGTTGGGTCCCATGGGGGTGAAACAACATCACAGTGGGCATCTCCCTGTTACACAGTGATCAATGACATTGTCCTAGTCATAGAAGCATCTATCCTAGACAGAAAACAGTGACAGTCAATATCTAGGCCAAGCTCAGGCCTTGGGAAGGACCTGGACCCACCCTCGAGGAGCCTGAGTCCAATCTGGGCACTCTGTGGCACCCTCTGTCTGGTAGCTGGTGCATGAATCACAGGAGTGACCAGCATCCCTGTATTGGTCTGTTACAGTCACTCATTCATTGGACATTATCTATGGAGCCCCTGCTTTTACTAAACACTGTCCTAAGTTCTGAGGACCACAAAGGGCCCAGATCCTTGATGATGTGAGGGCTTTTTGTATTTTCTGCATTTCTTGAGTCTCACTCTAAAGCCCAGCCTGGCCTGAAAGTAGATATGTAGTTCAGGTGGCTTCCAGCTCATGGCAATCCTTCTGCCTCAGCCTCCCAAGTCCTGGGATTTATAGAGATGGGCATCACACTCAGCCGATATGGAGTTTTTTAGTGAGAAAGAGACGACACAGGCAAGAAAACATACAGTGTGTCAGTTGTGATTAGTGCTATTCAGATAAACAGAGCAAGTCCTACATTAGGGAATATAGTGGATGTGGGGAGATTTTAAGTAGGGTTGTTGTCACTAAATAGTTGGCATTGAGAGGGGTCTTGAAGTATCAGGGAATGAGACCTGGGACCACGATCAGGAGGGCTTTCTGGATGTGAAAACAGATTTCTGTTTTCTATTAGATCCATTAGGTGGGAGTGTGCAAGTATGTGTGTGTGTGTGTATGAGTGCGCGCGCGTGTGTGTGTGTGTGTGTGTGTGTGTGTGTGTGTGTGTGTGTGTGGTGTGTGTGTGTGTGATTCAACAAGAAGGTCAGAGCTGGGAAGAACAAGAAAGGCGTGAGGTCCAGTGAGTCACAGAAGAGATGCAGTAGACCCAGGAGGTAAAGGGAACAGGCGAAGGAAGGGTAAGGACAACTTCTAGGTTCCTCTGTAGGCTCTCTGCTGCCTCAAGTCCCTGCAGCTCTGTGGCCTCAAGTGTCTCTACAGGCCCACAGTGACCTCCCCTGGCTCCTCCGAGAAAAATGTGGAGTCCTGTGGGAAGAAGGCCTGGAGCAGGCGGTGAGGAGGAGGCAAAGACCCAGGAGGTTGGACCCCTCTGGCTGTTCGTCCCCCATCCTTTCTCCCCCTCACAGAACAGGAAGGAAAGGCACTTGTCCGCCCATATTCACAGCCATAGAGGTGATCCAGGTTGAAAGAAAATCAATAAGATGTGTCCATTTATGTGGTACAAAGGAAGAAAGGTCTGCAGACAGAAATAGGCCGGGATTCACACGCAGGCGACTTAATAAGACTTTTCCCCCAGTTTGAAGAGGACGGTAATTTAGATTTGCCTTTGAACGTCTCCTTTTTGTGCCTCAATAACTCTCAGGATCAACCTGCTTAGGAAGCAAGGGAAGAGAGATTGGCCGCCTTCTTAGAAGACAAGCCCGTTTGGGAAGGCCGCTAGCTCGGAGAAGTTCAAACACCGGCCTTGAGAAAAGATGAAAGTGCCGCGTCAGCACATCCTCGGCCCATTGATCACGATTGAGGCCTGGGCCTGGTGCATTTGGGCTGAAGCGGGACAATGAGAACAAGGCCAGACTGCCAGGAGGCCTCCTCTGAGCATCTGTAGATCAGGAGATGCTCATTACTGGCAGCAGTGCTTAGTGACCAGGTGGGGGCAAGAGGCAGCTAGACCCTGTGTGCAGAGTATGGGCCTTACAGCATTCATATCAAGGCCGAGGAGGCTAGCAGGCCCCTTCCTCAGGGCTGTGGCCCACAGGACCTAGGCTGGCTCTCCTGCCTTAGTGGACCCAGTTCACTTCCTTAACCAAGGATTTCTTACAGGAAATGGTAGGCTCAGTTTTGCTCACAGGATTCACTGAGAACACAGCAACCCAAAAGATGGAGCCTAGCCTAGCCAGACTTTGAGTAGGTTTGGGCTACCCACTTGGTGTGCCTAAGGAACTGTTTCGGCTGGCTGTCCATCCTGACAGGAAATGCTAGTGTCCTGGGACAGTTTCAGGACGCTTGGTGGGTCCCTACTGCAGAAAAAGCCACCTCAGGCAGATTCTCTATCCTTTCCCACAGACTCAATTCAAATATCTCTGATGTCATCTTTCCATGACAGACAAATATCTGCCCAGACATAGTGGAGTGGTACACCCAGCACTTAGCAAGTGGATCAGGAGTTCAAGATCATCCTCAGATGCATAGTGAGTTTGAGACCATCCTGACCTATATGAGACCCTATTTTTTAAAAGTCCACACACAAAAGCAATACCCTGTCCTCAGCAGTTGCTTTTCTAATCAGAGCCCTCTCAACACTGACATTGTGCTGACACACCCTCCAACTGCAAGCTCCTGGGGGGGGGGGGACTCTGCCCATAGCATACGCGCAGAGCCTGGCTCAGGGCAGGTACTATCTCTGTCTTCATGGGTTCTCCTCCTCTAGCCTCATGGCATGAGGGCAGGGCCAGCTGGGGTCCTGTGTTCCAGATAGTTCCTAATCTGCCAACACCACAGGTGTTTGGTGAGAAAGAGGTCATTCATGTCACATGAGCTGTAGCTTCCGCTCAGGGCTCTTCTGTCTTGGTGACTATGGTCCCATAAGGGTCTTCCAGGACCGTGACAGAGCTGGAAGGGGGAGTCAGGAGACTATCTCAAAGCCCAGCTGCATTTTGTCTCCATTGTCCTCCTTCCCAGTTTCCTCTGTGCCACTTTCTGCCCAGTATGGCGGCCCAGCTGTGGAACTTAAACCCCGCTAGTTGACATTGAGATGAGCCGGAAGTGTACAATTCACACGACATTCCTGAGTCATAGCTACACACACGCAGAAAGAATGTAAAGTATTTTACTAAAAAATGGACATGTCTGAATTCAATCCCCAGCAAGGCAAAAAGAATATGTATGGATTGTGTTATGATTTGAATACCAAGCAACTCTCCAAAGGCTCCTGTGTTGAAGGCTAAGTCACCCTTGCAAGCAGTGTTCTGAGGGGACGCCGTTGGGGTGTGACCTCTGACTTCATCAGTGGACCAGTCCTTTGACACGTCCCATCAATGCCTTCAGGACATGATGGCATTCTTGGGTGGTGTAGAAAGTAGGAAGTGAGGTCTTCTTGTAGGAAGGGCCCCTGGGGTGTGTCTGGGAAAGATTTATCTTGTCTTAGGCTCCTTCCTTGTTCTCCCTCCCTCTCTCTGCCTCCTGGATGCCATGAGGTGAGCACCTCTCCTCTTCCATGCCCTCTTCATGATGTGCTGCCTTGCCAAGGGCCTAAAAACAGTGGAGCCAGCCAAAAATGGACTAGAATCTTTGACACTGTGAGCCTTTTCAATGTTCTTTCAGGAGATTGTCTTAAGTGACAAAAATCTAACACAAATTGCATGTTAAAATGATATGGTTTAGAGTTTAAAAATCTAATAATAATAATAATGGGCTAACTAAGTAATCAAAGCTGTTCTGACCTTTTTTAAAATTTGACTATGGTCTCATAATATATTTTGTTTGGACAACTCTGGCTCCATGGTCTCTGAGCATGAATGTTCTAGGCATCCTTGATATATGTGGTGGGTATGAAAGTACTTGAACGAGGACCAGTTTCACAGGGATGATCCAGGCAGTTAAGAGAGAACATCCCTGCCTGAGGAATTATTAATGCCCGAAGATAGGCCTTTTGGAAATATCCAGGTTTTTTTTTCTAGAGCCAGAAGCCAATGGCCACTGTAATGGATGAGGAGCTGCTTAGTAGGATTTCTCTCACTGGTGACAGAGCATGCCTGGGTAAGAAGAGGGAAGCTACAGATGCTTCTCTCTTCGACCTCTGAGTGTATGTGGTGACCAACAATGTACTGGTTACTTTTCTGTTGCTGTGATAGAATACAATGACCAAAAACAACTCCTGAGAAGAGTTTAATTTAGCTCACGGTTCTGGAGGGAGAGCTCATAATGGTGGAGGAGATACAGCATGGTGGCAAGAGCAGGAAGCTCCACACATAGGAAGCTGAGAGAAGGAACAGGAAGCAGAGCGAGGTTATAAACCTTCCTTCCGAGCTCACTCCCAGTGACATGCTTCCTCCAGCAGGCTGCATCTCCTAAAGGTTCCATAACCTCCTCAAACAGCACCACCAACTGAGGACCAAGTATTGAAATAAATGAGCTTGTGTAAACATTTCTCATTTAAACCACCATAAATAGTTAGTAGAACAGGTAACCAGGGCCAACTGGGCTCCAGGAAAGTCCTGGCAACCCATCCTAGGGCTAAAGAATGGACACCAGCGTTGTCTGAGCTGAGATAGGTCCCCTTAGCCTAACTCTCTTCTGCACCTGCACTGGCTGGCTAGTTGGGATGGTCCATTTGCTCACCTAGCAACTCCTGCCTGAGGCTGTGAAAGCCAGTTCCCTGAGACGTCCTCCGAGATCACCCTGTTCTGAAGCATGGCACCCCCAGGCAACCCCAGCAAGAGCCAACAGAGGAGTTAGGGGAGCTGGCACAGGGACAGGAAGCCCTGTTTCATCCGAACAACTTCAGAAAGAAAGGGGCTGGGAACCAGGAGGGAGGAACAGCCTTCTAGAACCCAGTAGCTCCTGATGACTGGGGTCATCACCGGAAGCTGGGGTCTGGAAGAGTAGGGTCCCATGAGAGATGAGAATTCCAGGTGATTCTGGTGAGAGGGTGGGGGAAATGGATTGTAGCACAGCCAGGTTGGGGTGAGATAGTTAAGCTAATGGCCAGGGACAGCTTGAGGGTAGATGGAGTCTCAATGAGTAATAGAGAGTCTTCACGACTCAGGGAGAGTATTGGAACTCCTAAATCTGCCCCCAGAAAAAGCCCTGCCATGAGCATGTGCTAGCCAGGCAACCAGGCCCCATGCTCTGCCACTCAGCTGTCCCAGGACACCTGTCAACATCCCTTCACTCCTCCAAGCCTTGTGAGCAGAGCACACCGTTGTGGCCTTCAGACAAGGCGCCCTGAGGGTGGGCAGCAGGGCTTTCACTGAAGCCCGAGGCCCCCTCTAAGCCTTGGCCTTCTCATCTGCACCATCCTTTGGGGGCCCTGGCCATTGCCTATCCATCCTGAAGGGCCTGGCCAGGGGTGCAGCCTTCGCCCCTTGGTGGGGGTGGGGTTCCAGCATCTCAGCCCACAGGAGCTGACCCCATAGCTCCTGGCTTGCTTGTGGGCTGGGGGTGGGAGATGAAAGCTGCTCCCCCCTCACGTCCTCCCCCCCACTTCCCTTCACAGCCTCCAGGCCAAGTCTCTTCACCTCTCCCCGTCTCCTTTGCAGCACTGTAAGAATTATTATTTTTTAAATCCTCATTGGAATGCTAATTTTGATTTTGAGTGTCTGTCATGGGCTCTTTGAAGTTTTTCAGACAAAATAAGTATCTCCTTAACAGAGAGGATTAGTGCCTACTTGTTTAGACCCCTCTGACTGGGAGTGACAAGCAATTTCAGAATCTTGGGGTTTAGGCAGGCTGCAGGAAGAGGGGCTGCCTACCTCCCTGTGGTCAGCTTTCCATAAATGGCTTAATGGGGTTAGAGTTTAACCCCTCAAACAGGGCTCAGCGCCCTCAGCTTGAAAGCCAATGAGCAGCGAGGCAGAGCTTGCTATTTAAATCCAGCAGGACTTGCTTAGAACTCTTTTATTCTCTTAAGTTTAAAGAAAACAAACCCATTCCCCTGGAAGGATTGAGGACCCACTTCAGCCATCTGCCCCTGTAGCCTCTGCCTCAAAATGCATCCTTCGCTCCACAGGTAATTCATAGCCCAGGCTCAGCCCAAGCTGGGATGCGCCTGGCTTTATGATTCCGTTCAGTTCGGGAGTGCTAATGGGGCAATTTGTAAAGAAAGAAATATAATGAGTTATCACAAAGCCCAGCAAGGACCCAACAAACCGGGCACTTCCCATCCATCAAGCATCCTAGCGTGGTCGAAGACCAGCAGGACCAGAAATCTTGTGAGGCCGCTGGGAATGCAGCCTTTCCTTGGCCTGGATGTACATGCGCGTTTACTGCTGCGACCACCCCCTTTGCCTCCTCCCCCAAATCCTGTGGCCTTGGAGGGCCAGAACCCCTGGGAACAAAGGGAAGATCCTCAAGGTTTCTTTGCTAGAGTAAAATGATTGTGGAAGGCATCTTAAAAAAAAAAAAGCATTAGCAGAGCACATGAGGCTCATGGAAGGCTGTGTGTGTGTGTGTGTGTGTGTGTGTGTGTGTGTGTGTGTGTGTGTGTGTGTGTGTGTGTGTGATGTGTCCCAGGGCCCCCACTGCCAGCCATGCTGGGGCTACTTGAACTGTGTTTGTGTGTTTGGCTAGTCATTAGGCCTAAGGTTGTGGATGATGTTGGGCAGTCAGATTCATCCATCGACATCTTGAAGTCAAACTCCATCAAACCTGGTCCTAGGGTGGGACCCTGAAACCTTCTGTAGTGAGCCAGTGATGTGCCTGGTCCACTCTGGGGGACAGCAGTGTGAGAACTCAAATGTTAGGTCCACAGACTGACAAGTCCTTCCCATGAGCACAGTGAGGCCCAGAAAGGGGAATAAGTTGCCAAAGGACAGTCAAGGCAACGGCAGCTTGTTGCATTGTGTATACATCATAATCCAGACCCCAGTACGGTTGACCCTGGGAGGCAGTAAGAAGCAGTAGAAATGGGAAAGGCTTAGGAGACTCATCAAACAGGCTTAGATGTCAGGCCCCTCAATTCAGCAGCCCAGCTTGCCCATTCTTCATGCTGGGCTCCCTGGATTGGGTCTTTTCCTTGCCTACTGCCTTATGCTAGCTCTGGCCTGGGAGCCTCAAGCACAGAGATCTGGACTGGCCTGAGTGCTGGTTCACACACAGGTGTCTCTAGGCTGAGAATATACCTCTTTCCCCTACTGTTCTACCTCTGTCCTGGGCCCTAGTAATCTCACCAAGTCCCTCAGTGGTCCCTTACCAGAACTACAGGTAATAGGAAGACCCTAAGATCCATGTGTGGACAGGTGGCCTCTGTGGGGACTGCTGGATCTCAGGCACAGTGTAGCATGTGCTCCAGATTGGTCTCCACCATGCCCCACCTGTTGGGTCCTGTCTTCTTTCCTCCTGGTTTTATAGACAAGTTGAAGATCCCCCAAACCCAAAGAAAGTCACCTTGGAACCCCAGAACAGGCAGGGCCAGTCTTCTCCCTTGTGTGAATAATAAATAGCTAGCATAGCTGATACTTCCTGTGCCTCAAGGATGACCCTGGATGCTGTACTTGATCAATTCATTAATCTTCTCAACACTGCTGCGCTGAGAGGCTTCTGCTGTCATTCCAAGTTTTCAAAGTAGGAAAGGGAGGCACAGAAAAGTTAGCCAGCTTGCTTAAGGTCACCCCACTGGATCAAGCCCCACTAACCTGATCTGAACTTGGAAGCCTGAGACACTCTGCCCCCCCCCCCCCCCCGCCCAGGTCAAGTGGTAGAAAGGCAGGATCCTGACCAAGGAACTTCTGAGAAGAGCCCATTGAGTCTTGGGGCCAGACACTGAGGTTTCCTCTAGAATGAATGAGAGACAAGAAAAGGGCAGTGGATGCAACACGTTGACTCCATTTTGGAGGAAGACTCCAAAGGGCATTGAGTCAATAGAATCCATGCTTACATGTGCCAACTACAGTGTCCTATGCCCCACCCATGGAATTTCCCACAAGTCTCCTGGCAGCCCTGCAGGTAGGAGCGAGGATGGAGTCTCAGCAAGACTAAGTAATTTACCCAAGGTCACACAGCTACCAAGAGACTTGGCTCAGTTTTCAAACTAACAAGGCCTAGTTTCACAGCTGGGTGCATGCCACCAGGTGTCAGAGAGGAGCATATGGGGATGGAATATGAGGAGGAGGGATCTTTAGACCTGCCATGACAGGCCAGGGAAGGCATGGATGGCCATCCTGTCTGTCATCCAGAAAGTAGCACCAGCTAGCAGAAGAGTCTCAAGAAAAGAAGCCCATCTTGCCATGGGGTAGAGGTCTGTGTGGAGGCAGGGGGCTACAGGGATCGACCTCAGCCCTGGGTTGTTCTAGCCTCCCCCTAGGGCAATGAAGAGTAGAACCTTGTTGCTACCTACAGGAGTGGATGGGCATAGGCTGAACTCTTTTTCACATCACTTCCACCAGGCATCCCAACCCTCAGGGACTCCATCACTGCCTCATCACTCCTCTGCATACCTCTGTGACCCACCCCGTAGATCCCCATGTCCCACCAGGTCACCACTCCAGGTTCCCCGTCATTCAGATGTCCTGGGAACGGAAGGGTTACCGCAGATGCCGCTGAGTGGAGGCTGCTGTTCCCCAGCGTTAAGCAGCTTTAGTGTCTCCTACCCCAGCCCTGATTTAAAATTCATAAATGCTAATCCTTCATAATTTACGGTTTAAAAGCAGCCCCACTCACAGGCCCCGTGGCTACAGCTCTGTCAGAGTAATTATGCCGCCAAGCTGAAATTGGACTACTAACTGAGATATTAAACAGGGGGGGAAATCCTCGCGCTGGCAGCCGACCCAATTATTCCAAATAAGCAAACAGATTAGTGAGTAATTTTCCAGTTAAATTTGGTGATTGGTGCCAGAATTGTATGTTAAATATTCAGAAGTAAATAGATTAAAGATGAAATGTGCCCCCCTCCTTTTTTTCTGGGCTTAATTTACTGTGTATATTAAAACTTTTTCATGAGGAGGAAAAAAAAAGTAAAAAAAAAATGATAATTAAAAAATCCAAATAAACCCCTCTGGGCATCCCAATGCAGTTTGTCAGAGGCCAGAATGGGGCCCTCCAGCTTCTTCTACTTCCCATGCCTCTTGGGGAGAGTGGAGCTCAACTCCAACCCTCCCAGGGGAGACCTGAGTGGGGCATAAAATCTGGGTGGGCCAAGGACCCCCCCGGCTCCCACATGCTGGGTTGTATTTCTTTACAAAGAAAAATCCTAAATCTATTAGTGGTAAGGCCAGGCAGATTCCGGGAGGCAGGCAGGTGTACAGGCACAGAGCCAGGTCTGACACTCAGGTCCCAGTGTTCAGGGCTGGTACCCCACAATAGCCACTGTGCTGTCCTGGCCTGGCTGTGGTGCTGGCCTACTGTGAAACTCTGCCCTAGTATGCGTGCACACACTCACGAACACAGACACAGACACAGACACAGACACAGACACACACACACACACACACACACACACACACACACACACACACACACACACCAGGCTGGGCCTCCCTTCTTCTTAGCAGCCTACCTTTCCCCCCACTCCTTCTTTAGATTCTCAGCAGATTCTCCCCATCTGTGCATCTGACAGAGACAGGACTGTGAGTCATTGTCCCAATAAGCAAAAGTAGAACCAGAGGCCCAGAGAGGCCTATAGGCTGTCCCCAGGCACCCAGCAGTGTAGGGGTGGAAATGAATGCCCAACAGCTGCTTGGCTGTTCAGCCTGTGCTCTCTGCTGCCTCCTAGAGGTTACAGGTGTCTGGCATAGGTTCATCCCTGGCAGGAGGGCAGAGACAAGCCAGCATAAATGTAGATGCAGACAGAGGGAAGCCCTGTGCCCTGTCAGAAGTGGGCTGGTGGAAGGGGGTCTGCAGGTGGGGAGGGGTTAAATAAACTTCATAGGCTTTCAGGAGGCAGCTGGGTCGGAGTCTTCAGTCTGGCTCCTGTCCCACTTTCCCGTCCCTCAACACGCCAATTCCAGGCCTGGCAGCAACCTTAAGCACAGCCTCCTCCAGGGCAGACCCCTAGCTCTCTCTCTCTCTTTCTCAGGGATCCCTTCCTGGAGTTTTCAAACCCTGCCTGTGAGATGGAAGATGGTGGAGCTCAGAACACATTATCAATCCAATCCAGAGGCTTCCTCCCCTTCGTATCAGGCTGAGGTATCTCAGTGAACCAAATGATTCTGGGAACACCCCCCACTGGCGTCACTCTCTGTGAAGGCACCTCTGGGGGAGTGTGTAGCTTCAGTTGCTCTCCCCAGTGTGAAAGGCCTAGCCCAAGCCACAGGTTGGTACCCCATGTAAACACAAGCCACAGGGCAGGCTTTAGGGCCTGTAGTCCAAGCAGAGGAAGACAGGTGGGGAGCCAACAAGGACCTTAAAGGGGCCTGCCTGGCTCACCTTCCTCTGACCACTAGGCTACTTGTTCACAAACAGGACACAGGAGAATTCCCTGAGAACCTCTTACAAAGCATGTCCCTCCACACACACACAAACATGGAGTGTCCTAAGGAACAATAAATAACCAACCTGCTTGGAAGGCAGCTGCCCCTACATAGATGTTTTTGCAAATTTTCTAAAGTGGTGATCTGGAGAGATGGCTTGGTAGGTAAGAGGCACGAGGACCTGAGTTAAGATCCCAGCACTCATGTAAAAAGACAGTGGGCACCTGTACCCCAGTCCACAGGAGGGCAGAGACAGGACGATCCCTGGGCCTTGCTCCCTTCTAGCCTTTCTCCAAGTTCAGTGAAAGACCCTGTCTTAAAGAAGTAAAGTGGAGAAAGACAGAGTGGGATACCTGATGTCCTCCTCATCCTCCACGTGAGTTCACACAGACACACACACCCTCACACAGACATTCACATACAACACACACAGAAAAAAAGTGAGTGAACCCCTTCTTCAAACCTACAAAACACGTAACACCAAAGCTCATGTTATATGCCTTCATTTACCTCTTTCTTGTCCCCCTAAAGATTTGAGTCACCTCTGGGAGACCCCCTAGAATAATTCCACCAGAGAGCAGGCATCAGAAATTCATCTTCTAGTTTGGGCTTCCTGGAGTTGCCCCTCCTGGGGGCCCCTTCTCTGTGGGTACAGTACAGGTGATGCTGAGCCACAGCTCTTCACAGGGCTGAGGACAGTGTGTGCAGACTGGAGGGTGGTCCCAGCTGGAGGTCTGCTTCTTTCTCAGGAAATGTACAGCCAGTTTCTCTGAGAGTTCCCAAGAAGGACCCACTGGCTGGAGTTTAAAGGGTGACTGGGCCCTGGCCTAGAGTCCCTACTATCTTGGTCCCTGTCCTCTGCAGGTAGAGGCTTTCCCTGGACTCCCACAGGGTCACATCAATAAAATCCTTCCCTCCCAGGCTCTCAGGAGAGATGATGAATGAGGAGGCTGGATTTCTGAGTTCACACCCTGCACTCTGAGCAGGGTTTGGGGACCCAAGGTATGGTGATGTCTCAGCCTTTTGTAGAAAACAAAAACGCCAAGTACACAGCACAGTGATGGATTTGTTGAGCCCTTACCTGTGCTGGGAGATGGCAAGATCCCTCAGCCCTCCTGGAGCTGAGCACTCCAGCTGTGTCTGGTGACCTGTTTTGACCTAGAGAAAAGTTTGCACTCTTTCTCTGTGCCTGGCCTGACTGAGCCCTGGTGTTCTCCCTGCTCTTCTAGTAAGTAGAAAGGCTTGTTACCATGGTAACCAGCCCATTCCAGTCCCACCTTCCCATTGATCAGCTCTGGATTTGGTAGCTTAGATTATCCCTTAACTAAATTCCAGGAGTCTCCTTTTTCTTTCTGCTTCCTACTTAAGACTTTCCGAAGGGACCAAACTTTGTTTCCTGTGACTATTATCTTAAAAATAAAAATAATAATAACCAGGTATGGTGGTACATGTCTGCCATCTCAGCATTCAAAAGGCCAGCCTGGGCTACATGGTAAGACTGTCTACACACACACACACACACACACACACACACACACACACACACACACACACTTCATAGGACTAAAAATGTGATTCAGTGGTAGAGTGCTTGTCTACCATGTCTGAGACCCTAGATTTCATCTCCAGCTCCATACAGATAAATAAATATATATATATATATATATATATATATATATATATATATATATATATATATATATATATCAACTGAAAGCATCAGAACACAACTGTCAAACAGAGCAAGTAGCTACAGGACCAACTGTACCTAAACCCTTTACAATTAAGCTAAGTGTTAAGGCCTCTGTGCATGGGTGATGTGAACTTTCCGCAGTCATGGGGAACATTCTCTGAGTACAGCCCCTTGCTAGAACATGTTCATATATACAGGTCCATACAGAGAAAGTCACATGAGGGAATGCATATGTACACATACACACATGCACACACTTATAGGCATGCATACATGTTCACACCACATACCAGGCAATCTCTTGTACATCTAGGTCATGGGACTTGGGCCTCCCCAGGCAGTGGTATCCTACTAAACTGACTCTCCACGGGAAGCTCTCTTTGGTGTTATGGTGTTATGTCCCTAGTGTAACTTATCCTAGGATCTAACATTTGATGACCAACTTGCAGAATGCTTGAATTTTTACTAGCTGACTCCAGTGGGCTGCGGTCTTCAGGACCCTGTGTGTTCCTGTCTCAAGGCCCTGTTGTAGGAATGGCCTGGCTGAGGAGATCCAGTGAAGAGGGAGGTCTTGGCTTGGTGGTGGAGGAGGAGAGCCACTGAGCTCCCAGGAAGCAACAGGAGGATCCTACAAGCCCTGAGAGGTTGCAAGGGACCCTGTCAGGTCAGAGAAGTTAACAGCAGGGAAGTAGAATGGACATTAGGCCAACAAATTACATTATCACTGTTTCTCCAGAATGTTCTGGCTCCTGTCACTGGAGGTTTAACCAGAACACAGGTCAAGGGCTGGAGAGGTGGCTCAGCGGTTAAGAGCACTGGTTGTTCTTCCAGAGGTCCTGAGTTCAAGTCCCAGCAACCACGTGGTGCCTCATAGCCATTTGTAATGAGATCTGGTGCCCTCTTCTGGTATACAGACAGACTGTATACATAATAAATAAATCTTTGATCCGGGCGGTGGTGGCGCACGCCTTTAATCCCAGCACTCGGGAGGCAGAGCCAGGTTGATCTCTGTGAGTTCGAGGCCAGCCTGGACTACCAAGTGAGTTCCAGGAAAAGGTGCAAAGCTACAGAGAAACCCTGTCTCAAAAAACCAAAAAAAAAAAAAAAAAGAACACAGGTCAACTGGGATCTTGAAAAGGGGTTCATACCACTGTCTCTTACTCTCTTTTCAGGGGTTCACACCATGGTCTCTTACTCTCTTCTCAGGGTTCACACCACTGTCTCCTACTCTCCCCTCAGAAGCCTACACCCATCCCTTTCCCTAACAATACCACATTGTAATAAAGGGCTTGGGTTGTTCTTGCTCCACTTTCTGAGCAAGAAGAATACATAGCTCTGGCTGTCCTGGAACTCGCTCTGTAGGACACACTAGCCTCGTATTCACAGAAATCTACCTGCCTCTGCCTCCTGAGTACTGAGATTAAGGGCACGTGCCACCTCAAAGAATACCCAGTTCTTACTAATGGGGTCTTTACTGCTTAGTCTGGCCTTTGTGACACCTGGGCCCATCGTTCTTAGCATGGGCTCGTCTGAATGTCTGGCCCTTCCTCTGTTTTCTAGCTCTTGTTTATACCCATGGTTGGGCCAGAGGAGAGGTGTGGACACCCTCAGGCTACAGCAGTTTCCCTAACTCCCTGCTTCCCAGGTATGACTGACCTTCCTAGCATAATCCCAGGGACTGGCTCCCCCTTCCATCATCTCAGAGAAAAGTCCTCCACAATGAACCCACGAGAGGACAGATAGAGATGAGGGTTGGTAAATACAGGGTGTGTGCATGCTTGTGAAGAAAAAAGTAATTTCTTTTGAAACAGGGTATGTCTCACCAGGCTGGCCTTGAACTCACAGAGATCGACTTGCTGATTCCTCCTGAGTGCTGTGATTAAAAGTGTTTACCTGGGCTGGAGAAATGGCTCAGTGGTTAAGAACATTGGCTGCTCTTCCTGAGGTCCTGAGTTCAATTCCCAGCAACCACATGGTGGTCACAACCATCTGTAATGAGATCTGGCGCCCTCTTCTGCCCTGCAGTCATACATGCAGACAGAACACTGTATACATAATAAATAAATCTTAAATAAAAAAAAAGTGTTTACCACCAAGCTCAACAGGGAAAAAGAAAAATAAATAAAAGGCAAACAACTTATGGTTATGGGCCTGATTCTTCCATTTACCAGTTCCATGAACTGAAATTTGTTCTTAATGTTGCTGGCTCTCAGTTTCCCATCTATAAAGTGGGGATTTAAGAACAGGATCCAGGCTGGAAAGATGGCTCGATGGTAAAGAGTGCTTACTCATCTTCCAGAGAACCTGAGTTCAGTTCCCAGTACCCATGTCAGGTAGCTTACAACCACTTCTAACTCCAGGGATCTGACACCTCTGGTCTTTGTGGTTACCTCCTCTCAAGTGTACACACACACAGAGAGAGACAGAAAGACAGAGACATACAGAGACAGAGACGGAGAATAAATTTTAAAAAATAATAGGACCTACCTTGTTATTATTATAAAATGAAATGAATTGGCATACAGTTATATATGTGTATACATATACATAAAACACACACACACACACACACACACACACACACTACTAAGCCAGGACTGGGCACAAATCATGATACAACTCTAGCTGTCATCCTTATACAAAGGCCCTAGTCCAGGGCCTTCCTCCTCTACCCCTATGGATACTGTGCTGGCTAGTTTTTGTTTGTTTGGTTGGTTTTTGTTTTGTTAACCTGAAACAAGCTAGAGTCATCTGGAAAAGGGAAATTCAATAGAGAAAATGCCTCCATCACATTGCCCGTGGGCAAGTCTACATGTCATTTCTTTAATTAATATTTGATGTGGGAGGGCCCAGTTCACTGTGGGTGGTGTCAACCCTGGGCAGGTAGTCCTTGTTGGTATAAGAAAGTAAGCTGAGCAAGCCATGAGGAACAAGCCAGTAAGCAGCATGCATCCATGGTCTCTGCTTGAGTTCCTGCCTCTAGGTTCATGCGTTGAGTTCCTGCCCTGACTTCCTTCCATGATGGACTGTGCCTGGGGCATATAAGGAGGAAATGGTGCCTTTGGTCTGAATGTCTTATCACAGTAATTAGAGAGCAAACTAGGGTGATACCAGAATTCCAGAGGCTCAAGTTCCTTATGTGAAATGGTACAGTGTTTGTAGATAGCCCCCTCCCCATCCTTTAAATAATCTCTACACTACTTATGACACATGAGCCAATGTAGATGCTAGGTAAATAGTTGTTCTGTATTGTTTAGGGAGCAACGCAAGGAAATTAAGATTGTGTTTGCTCAGTACAGATGTATCTGTTTTGTGGGTTTTATTTTTTTCTAAAAGCATTTTCCGCCCATCATTGGTTGAATCTGCAGGTTTGGACCTTGTAGATACAGAAGCCTGCCTATATAATTATCATTATTCAATGGCCCAATCAATGTCAGACCCTGTATGAAGCAAATTTGGGGGGTTAATTTAATCCTTGTAACAATCCCTTGTAGGTAGTGTGCTTGCCAAGCCTCTTTCACAGACAGTCTGAAGAAGCTCAGAAGGGCTAAATGACTTCCCTAAGGTCCCTGGGGGCTGCACAGCAGGGCCAAACCTCCAGCTGTTTCAGGAGGCAATTAAGCCATGAGGATGGCACAATAGCCATTTATTTTATTTTATTTTTGAGACTTAGTCTTATGTATCCCACACTGGACTTGAACCTACTATGTAGGCAAGAATGACCTTGAACTTTTGATTCTCCTTCCTCCAGACACGGGGGATTGAGTTCAGGTCTTCATGTGTGCTGGATAAGTATTCTACCAACTGAGAAGCATCACCAGCTCTCTTAATAGCCTTCTTAATGGGCAAACCCACAGAAACTGAGCCCACAGAGCGACCACAACCTCCTAGCATCTGCAAGAAACAGCAACAATTGGCTACACAGCAAAGTGTGGGGTCAGAACTGATGTCCGGATTGCCCGGACAGAGTCTGCCTAATTTTGATACCCCATGTACTGAGTCTTACCCATGAAAACTGAAAAGGTCCTTTGCTACCTGGTAACCCAGACATGGAGATGTTAGGCATTCCGGGAGCCCGTCTTTGCCAGGAGTGACTCTATTCAGCTACACCTGGAAGATCCCAGTACAAAGTCCCAGAGGACTGCTGGAGAGCCACTGTCTGAAGCCTGCACAGGAAGGCTGAGGAGGCAAGGTTCGGATGTCAGTGACAACAATGGACGGATGAGCTCACCAGCAAGAAGTGGAGACCAGCGAGCATCACTGCTCTTACCGAGGACCTCTGGCCGGATCTGAGCCTCTGCAGGGATGCTGTCCACTCTGGGGGCAGGTCTCCTCCCCTCAGTCAATCCTTCCTCAGAAAGTCCTCACAGAGCCCCACAGCAGAGCAGTTCTTAGTTGATTTTAGATTCAATCAAGTCAACAGTCAAGATTACCCATCACGACCTGAGAGCTGCAGGGTAAGATGCTGGGCAGAAAGTTCCAGAGTCAAGGCACATCAGTTCTTCACCAGCCACCACCTCCCCCACTGCCAGTGACTGGGAATTAGCACTCTAAAGCCAGCAGGGGCCAGAGGGCACCTCTGGGCCTTGCTGCTACAGGCCTTTGGTTTTGATAAATCGCTTTGAGCGGCTGTGGGATTCAATGTTCAGTCAGAGCTTTGCAGGCTGCTTATCTTCCTGATCAGAATCCTTGATCCATTTTGTGATTTTTAAGAGAGACTATCATGTGTACACTGAACATGGTATAAAATGTGCACCCATATGTCACATCCACAGGTGAACACACACATGCATTCACTAGACATACCACATACATGTGCTGTCTGTGTCACACACCATGTAAATGCACTCATGAGACACAGGGGTGGTGCAAGGCCCGGGGAGGCTCTCAACAGTTATCCAGATTGACTACCTGCACCTTTTGGAGTCCAGCTCACCCTGAGCCCACCACCACCACCACCCAGAGTAATTCTCATGTTAGCCTGCTCCCTGTGGGATTTTATGGATCCTGATCTCATTTCTTCATCTCCCTCCTTCCAGGTGTCTCCCACCCTGTCTCATTTGACCCTGATCCCCTCCCCACGCCTAGAGCCCCACCCTGACTTCATGCAATGCATCTTCACCCAACTTTGCCCTCAGCCAACTCTGACCACTGCCAGGATCTTGCCCTGTACCAGCTTAGGGTCTGTTTTCCCACAGGTCTTGGAGGTAAACTGCTTTGGGGAAATCACGATAGAAGTGGATTCCGCTTATGTGTTCTTTGCCCATCACATTTTCTCGGCTGTGTTAAGTTGCTTCGGAAAAGAAACGTGATGGAAATTAAAATCAATAAGTAGTTATATATACTCAAGTCTCCACAATCATTTGAGACAACCCCAACACACACATACACACACACACACACACACACACACACACACACACACACTTTGCCGTGCCTAAGCAGAACTTACCTGCTAGGTGCTAGGGCTCTCGTGGAGCCTCATGGTCACTGTTGCTGGCCAGGGCTCAATTGCAGAGCTGGGTTGGGAAGGAGCAGACTGGCCTTCTGCTCACATGCCAGACTCGAAGCTGTGCCTGTCCAAGATGCTTCTGTCCTATTCTCTGAACGGTGTGTGTGTGTGTGTGTGTGTGTGTGTGTGTGTGTGTGTGTGTAGGGGGGGTGTCAGGTGTCAGAGGGCCAAAGACAAGGCCTCTCACTAGGTTCCCTTTGGATAGTCTTGAGGAGTGGCCCTGCAGAACAGGCAGGGGGCAGCACAGGCCTGGAGGGTCCTCCAGGCAAGGAGTGGTGCCTGCAAAGCCGCCTGCCAGTCTTAGAGCAGCCCAACACAGGAAAGTCAACGCCACTTGCTACTTCCAGTGCTCAAGACACTCCTTGACTAAGGCTCAAAACTCCCCTCTGCTGCTGGGAACCAGACAACCATGGGCCAAGGCAATGGGCTCTACTCTAGCTTGGGTGGGCATGTGGTCCCAGTTAACATGGGGCTCAGTCTGTGGTCTGTGATTGGTTTCGCACCGCTTTTAACGTAGGGCACCCTGAGACCTATCATCTTACCCTTGGGAGACTCTCTCATATTCTCTAGAGTGTGGAATGTGTGGCCACCTAAGTGCAAACTGTTTATCATTTTAACCCTTTGGATGAAACCCTCCCCTAAACATTTCCAGCTCCATCTTGACCTTAACAAACTCTGTATCTTCATTTCTTTTTATTAAAATAATAAATATGCATTGTGCAAAGCTTGGCAACTGCAGGCCATCAGGAGAAATCACGTTATTCAGGAGCCATTAATAAAGAAGAAAATGTGCACTGGAGTGCACGCACGAGGACTCAGTGAGAACTCACACATGTGCCCTGAGCTGAACCCTCACCTTCTCTGAGAAGGAAGGAGACTCCATGCTCCCAGTCGATTTCTGCTTTGTGACTTGGCTTCTCCCTTCTATGGTGGTCATCCTGTTCTTCGGAAAAGAAACGTGATAGAAATTAAAATCAATAAGTAGCTATATATACTCAAGTCTCCACAATCATTTGAGACAACCCCAACACACACACACACACACACACACACACACACACACACACACACACACACACACACACACTTTGCCGTGCCTAAGCAGAACTTACCTGCTAGGTGCTCGAAGTTCTGAACCATCAGACTTCTGCCTCGTCTGTGTTCAGGCTCCAATGCTGCATGCTTTCAGAGACCACTAGTCACATTACAGTCTCCATGCCCTGTACCCATGTCCGAGATTTGTGCAGTGTTCAACCCCTGTGACCACACAGAGAAGGCTCGACAGCCCTCTTTCGTTAAAGCCTGAACTCTGTTGAGTACTAGGAGTGGGTCTGGTGTCCAGAACAGTGCCTATAACCCCCACTGTTTGTTGAGTGAATGCAGGAATTGCCAACAGATACAGCTTCTCAGAGCAGTCTAGATCCTCTCATAGCTCCAACTCAGCCAAGAATCAGGAAGAAAACGAAGTGTTTGGAATGAAAGCCATGGCTAAAGCCTTACTTGTAGGACCCTTCTGAGGCTCTCAGCTAAAGCCTGCTTCCTCTCCTGTCATAAATCGGTCACAACATTTGGCTTTCTGGTCTCATTCTCCAAAGCTGACTTCCTGGTCTCTAAGCTCACTGGGGATCAGGAAGAGCCTAGAGCATCGAGGACACTAGGGGCAGAAGCCCTGACAGCTGTAGCCTGGGGTCTTGTACATACCGGGGGGGGGGGGGGGGGGGGGGGGCGGGAAGAAACAGAAACTATGTAGGCATCCATCTGCAGGCTCAGAAAACACAGCTCTGGGTCATTTCTCTGAGTCCACGAATAGGCCTTGTGCTGGCTAGTTTTATGTCAACTTGACATAAGCTGAAGTCATCTGAGAGGTGGGACCCTCAATTAAGAAAATGCCTCCATAGGATCAGGCTATAGGCAAGCCTGTAGGGCATTTTCTTAATTAGTGATTGACAGGAGAGAGCCCAGTCTGTTGTGGGTGGGACCACCCCTGGGCTGGTGATTCTGGGTTCTATAAGAAACCAAGCTGAGCAAGCCGTGGAAATCAAGCCAGTAATCAGCACCCCCTCCATGGCCCCTGCATCAGCTCCTGCCCCCTTCCCTGACTTCCTTTGATATTAGCAGTGATGTGGAAGTGTAAGCCAAATATCCCTTCCCTCCCAAGTTGCTTTTATCACAGCGATAGTAACCCTAACTAGGACAGCCCTGTTGATATAACCTCAAATACATCAGTGCACACCACTCAGTGACCTTGACCAGCACATGAAGATTAAGTCCTGCCTAGAGTGCTCTCTTTAGGAAAGCATATGGTCTTCCTTCTTGATCTAAATCCTCCAGGCAGCTCCCACAGTAGCCAGTCTACACCCTCGGGCCGAGGAGCCCACTAAGCTATTGTGAAAACAGGAGAGCCCACCTGTGATGCCTCTTGTGACTTAGGACTTGTGACTTAGGACGGATCTCAAAGCACACCTGTGCTGCCTGGCTCTCTCAACCCTGCTCCCAGCAGCAGCCATTGCTCAGCCCTTCCCACCCACCTTGGCTCTCCACTTAGGGTGGATTCTGCTGCCCCCAGAGCACACCAGCTTCGGCAACAATGATTAATCGGCCCTAGCAGTTTAAGAATGCTTATTTGCACACAGTTATGAAGTGTCACGATATGTCTCCAATGCAAGCGGGTTCCATTAGAAGCGGAACGGCAGAGCGGGAAGCGCAGGCAATATTTCCTTAAAAGTTCATCGTAGGCAATGGGGTAGTGTGCGAAGCTAAACAAATCCAGGCAATAATGGAAATGTAGCATGAAATTACTTCTGTAAACAACAACCATTCATTATTTGAACATTTTTCATAAGCCAGCAGGCAGGGAGAGGGGTGGTGGTGGGAGGGGAGGGGGCTGCTGAGGCCAGGCCCAGGCACCCACCAGAGTCTTCAGGCTGAGCTTTCTAGGGGCTTCGGTACCCATCCATCTTCAGAAAATGCCCAGGCTCTGCTCCGTCCTGCCCAGCCCGCCGTCAGGTTCCCTTTCTTCATTACGCAGGATCGGCACAGGCAGTGGGAATGCATGATTTAAGGAGGAAAGAGAGACCCACTACTTAATGTTGATTTGGCGGAGTGTATAACCCCGGAGAGAAATGTAAATAGCAGCTCGCAATAACATGACAGCCCACTAATCATATTTACAAACGATATTAAATCTGTCCACACGCAGGCCTGCCTGCGGATTGGCCCGGCCATAATTGTCATTGTAACCAGCGCCGGCTTATGGGAGGATTTAACTGCAGTGATATAAGGTGAGTCGCGGGCTTATTATGACTTTATTATTACTCGGTTTATGTTTATTAAAACAATTTGTCATGCAGAGCAGGAATGGAGGAATGGGGGGCATTAAATCGTGCCATACTCAACCTGGAGAGATGGCTCCTGGGATGAATGGCAGCGGGCCCAATCCTCTACTTGGTCCCCTCTGGAGCTGGGGACTTGTCAGCACAGGCCACCCGGAGCCCTGGCCTGGCATGGAAGACCACTCCAACCAGAACCTCAGAATGCAGCAACTTGGCTCAGAGAGTTTTTCTTGTTCTGTCTTTCAAGAAGGTGACTTGGGATAACCATAGGACGGCTGAGGGCCTGACTTACTGTGAGACATTTTTAGGGCTTGCCATCAGGGACACACCAGGGCCTCCCCCTCGGTTGCCAGGAAAGGAGGCAGCCTGAGAGAGCTTCCACCAAGGAAGCCGATAGAGCCTCAGCACAAAGGGTCTTGGAAGAAGTTTAATAAAAGCCATTTTATTTTCTCTGGGGGTCCTTATTGGTTATTATCAAATTTATTTCATCCCCAATCTTTGTTCTTTGGAAAGGGGGCTGGGGCTGGCTAGGCTTAAGAGGAACAGGTTCTTGTGCCCAGTAAATAATACTCCCTTTGCCCCAATCCAATTACCCAAAGCAGAGATGGCGGGAGGCGGGAGGCCTGGGCAGTAGCTCCCTACACAACCAAGTCTGAAGCCTCTGGTGCAGACATAAAAGTCACAGGCACCTGCTGGGTCTGACAATCCCAGGAAAGAGCATGCACGATGGGATGGAGGGCCAGGGCACCAAGCCTGGCTCCTCAGAACTGGGTCTGTGATTGCCACAAAAACATCAGGAAGTCATTCATTCATGTGTGAGAGTGTCCTAGAGCAGGAAGGGCAGAACGTAACTGACAGAGCCAGTCAGCATCCAGATAGCTGCGGCGTGGGTGCAAGCCACCGCCTCTCTTTCGGGATTTCATTTGCCTTTATGTTATCTCCATGTATGTTAAACTTCGAAAAAGATGCCTCTTCCGGTAGGCCGGGCCTGTGATTGACAAGTGGGGCCCAGTCCTGATTGCTGCCCTCATTTACTGCCTTAGTCCTTGGGAAGTAAACAACCTGTACAACCGTACAGGAGGACCCTACCCCCTGCCAGCAGCCTCACGGCCTGAAATGCCATTATTTCAGTGATACACTGGCTGAACAAAGTCTCCAAAGCCATTAATGTCCTGAGCAATGAAGTAGGAAGTCTCTAGAGAGGATGGTGGGGGGTGAGAAAAGATGATCTCCTATCACCAGCCAATAGAATGCATTTGTCAAGTCTCAGGCCTCACGGTGGGTGAGCACAGGAACAGACAGTGTGGCTCCCTTCTGGGCACCTGAGCATTGCTGATTATGGAGCATGGTGCTGGGTGCTCACAGCAAGAGGGACTTGAGGACATGGTATCAGCTTGCAGCTTCCTCTGTTCACTGGCAAGGAGACCTGGCTCCAGGTGAATGCCTCGGGCATATACCATGTCTCTGGGAAGGCCCATACATCCCCACAATCCTGCCAAGGGTAAAGACACTAACGCTGGCCATCAGTCCTGGAGGTAACCTCTCCAGTGACCTCAGCTATCACTCTGGGCACCTTCTGGAAGAGGGGCTTCTCTCCTCCGCTCACATGGCTTCTGTGAGCAGTGCTCTCCCTTTGCTGTTGGAAACCTTTCTTAGGATATCCCTCCCTTCAGGGTCGGGCTAAGAGAACAAGGCTTGTCCTTTGGCTTCCATCCTTCTCAGCTGCTCTCTGGAGGTAAAGCTCCCCCATGGAAGACTTCTGGGGCCCTCCCTGCATCAGGCCCACTTTGGGGGGGGGTTCTGCATCCTCTAGGCCTCTACAGAGAGTGGGTCCCTCCCAATGGACAGTACCCAGATTTTCCCTTCCTTATGAATGTAGCTCAGATGAAGATAGTGTTGGGTCCCCACTCCAAGGCCTGGCTCTAGACAGCTGAGGAGATGCCAGCTATTTGTTGGCCCGGCTCTCTAAGGCTGTGGATGCCTATGGGCCTTGGGTTCCCTTTGTCTCACTTAAGAAAGGAGTCACCAAGCAGTGACTCACAGGAGAAACAATAAGCCTTTATTGCGGCTGCCCTTCTCCTCAACCGTTCAACCTGCTGGCCGGCAGGAGAGCCGTGCTGGCAAATTAAAAGTCTCTAAACTTTCTTTATGTCTCCTTGGATACTGGGGAGCTTTAATGTAGGACTGGCTAGCCTAGCTTAGTGACAAAGTCACAGGACAGGGAACGATCTGGGCTGAGTGCAATGGGGTTGGCATGGGTCCGCATGGGGCTTGCTGCAGCTGGTTCTGGGGGTTCCCAGGGTCTTGCGATGCCTTCTGGGGTACTTGGTTCTGTGGAATTTTTGGAACTTTGCTCACTAACAGCCTCTACACCTAGGTGGCAGGCATGCATCCTCTCTGGCCCCAGCCCTCCAGAGTCCTGAGGCGGACACATCGTGAGAAGAGGGTGGTAGGAAGATATGGTCCTGCCAAAGTGAAGCTCATGTGCTCACAGCCCCCACCCCGACCCTTCTTTAGCTTCTGAGCTCTCTCTGCAGGCTGAGAGGCAGCGGATGGGCAAAGGCAGAGAGACTGGGCTTGTCCGGTGCTCTCAGCTTCGTTAGCAGCACCCTTCTTCACTTCAGGAAGTGGTTCACCCGCTTTGCTTTCCAGGGCTGGGCCAGGCCATATTCCAGCAAGGCCTAATCACTGGGCACCAGGGGGAGCCCTGCCGGGCCATCAGATGCCACCTCATGGCCACTTCATATGCAAAAGGTGCCAGGCTTTGCAGACTGGAGATGCCTATATGGAAGGTAACTGGGGGTGGGGGACCCTTAGGAGCCTCTCAGGGTGGGGGCCAGGGGCCCTGTAGACCTTGAACTGCTGTGGTTACAGGGGTGGACACTGGATGGCGTACACCATCAGGTCACGTGGCCTGAGCACTCCACAGAATAGAAGATGCCTGACTTGCCTCTGTGCTCTCTTTGGCTCCTCCAAAGGTCTGTCTTCAGAAACTGACAATGTAGTAAGCATCCCTTCTCCCCAGTACATGTTCAGGGACCCCATGGTTCTATAAAAACAAAAACAAAAAATCATGTTTATATTGCTTTATCAATACCCCAGTTATAATAACCCTTTGGGTTTCTCACTCATAGCTGTACTTTCTTAGGACATTGGGGTGGTCTCTCTCTTACTTGGAAATGGGCCCAGGACTGGGGTGCTGAGAATGAAGCCAGGTCTGGGCCCCTGAAATGTTCTAGGGTATGAGGTTTGATATGCAGTCAGAGGGGAGTGTGCTGTCCTTGGCTGATCAGAGTGGGATTGGAGGGGGTATGTTGCTGGAACGAAGGTCCAAGGTTGAGATGCTTGCTGGACCTTGGCCTGGAGTCTAGGTCAGAGGTAGTGGGAAGTAGATGTGGGCCCTGCCCACTGCAATACCCTGTCTAAGGCTGCTGTCTGTCTGGACTGCCGGGCTCCTCCTGGGCAGAAGAGCACATACCTTTTGTCACTCTATCTGATTGTCTGCTAGGTTAGGTTTTGGCAATTTCTTGCTCCGTTTCTTTAATCCCTGATTCTTTTCAAGCGCAGAAGGCAGGGGAAAAAGCAGAATGCCCAAGGTGGGAGGTTGGGAGTAGAGATGGGGGCAGGTATTTAAAAAGTAAAGAAAGTAGTCTAGTCTAAAGCACCAAAGCTTGGTGTATTATGGAGACAGCAAGGGCTCTGGGGAATTCCGACGGGAGCTGTGCAGCCCATGGCCAGGCAGCATCCCCTCCCCTCTCTGGGACATCTGACATCAGTGCAAATAAATGGACTGCATCTCTGTGACTCTGGGAAACAGCCATTTTTATGAGCCAAGGACAAAGTACTGGGGGTTAATAGCACTCAGAGCAAAAGCCAGGCTCATGGAGAGGAGATATTCAGGATTCCCTCACTTCAGCAAGTTTTCAGATGCAAGCTGAGGCAGGAGAGAGCATACCAGATCTAGACAGAGTTGAGGAAAGTGTGGAAGGGGAAGGCCTCAAAATGGCACCCTCCCCCTGGTATCTTGGGACTATGACCGATAAGAGTCAAGTGGCAAAGGAGGCCAGTGGCATCCTGCCTTCTTGTTTGGGACAGAGAAGCCTTCCTGCTTGTGAGGATGAGGTGATGTGTGGGGGGGAGGGGGCACTCAGGTCAGTGCTGGAAAATGAAGCTCAAGTGAAGTCTGTGGCTTCTTAGAGGAAATTTCTGTAGTGAAGTAGTGAAGCTCAAATCATGGCAGTAATTAGGCCACTTATTTTGCAAAAGTCCAAATTAAATGGAAAATTTGGTGCTAATGAAAATGTTCCATTTTCCCCTTTTATTAAATCTCACTCCGTGCCTTCCGAGAGTTTGGGAATAGCCAGCCCCCGATGGCTTTCTCACAGCCAGTTCATATCCTCTGATTGTAGAGTTGCTGAGACAGAACACACGCTCAGGGCCTCCAGTTACTGGCTCAATTGAAAAATGTCCTTCATAAGGCAGCTGCATTAACCCACCCCAGCCTCCCACTGTTCCCCCCACATCTCATCTCTTCCAGCCTTTCTAGCCTGACACCATCCTCTGCATGGGCCCCTGGGAGTCCAGACTCTGGTGGGAGGAAAGACAGATGCCCTATAAAGGTGGGCTTCTGGTCTATCCCTTCTTCAAAGAACCTACAACTCTACCAGGACAGGCTGCTGTCTCCTGGTGACAGACTTGGGAAGACTGAAGCCTGCAAGAATCATGTTATACCCCACACTTGAACAACACCCTTATCAGTGAAGGACCTTAAGTAGCTAACAGACTCATTGCAGTCATCTGGAGTTTAGTTCTTTGTCTGTAAATTGAGGAGGTTACTATCTGTCTCCTAGAGTGTAAGGCAGGTGGAGAGGCAGTATTGCAGATGTCTAACGCAATGACCAGGTGGGTCTCTCATTGAAGTGTGGGTTCTGACACTCCAGCCTCTCGGGATGTTCTCTGGAAATCTAGAGGAGAATAGCTCAGGAATTTCCACCATGCTGGTGTGGGTGTCAGGGGAGGAGCCACCTAGTTGGCCTGGCCAATGGGATGCCTAGCTTTAGAAGCCTGGATATTGGAAATGAGCAGATCATGGTGTGTGTGTGTGTGTGTGTGTGTGTGTAGAAAGTCATTTCATATATGCAAACAAAAAAAGATAGGAACAGATGCAGAGACATTGCTATTGTTTGGAAGTGATGCCAAAGATCTAAGGGGCTGGAGATATGGCTCAGAGGTTAAAAACACTGGCTGTTTTTCCAGATGTCCTGAGTTCAATTCCCATCACCCATATGGTGGCTCACAACCATCTGTAATGAGATCTGGCTCCCTCTTCTGGCCTGCGGGGATACATGCAAACAGAACACTGTATACATAATAAATAAATCTTTTTTTTTTTTTTAAATCTATGTGTTAAACTGGCCACCAGTCTCTGGCACTTTTGAAAAGTGGTCAAACCTTTAAGAGGTGAGGCCTAGTGGAAGGAAGTTAGGTCATTGGAAGTGTGCCCTTGAAGTGAATTTTGGCATCTTGTCACGCCTCACTCACTAGCTCAGTCCTAATCTTCTTCAGTGAGTCTGTCAAGATCATGGTAAGAAGGTCCCCAAACACCTATAGCATGGCACACATGCCACATGTTACACCTGCACTTTAATTCAACCCTCAGTTTGTATATACATAAAGATTCATTAATAACCTAGTATGTCCCTAACATTAGGCTAGACATCTGAGATTCTGGAAGGAAAGTGCTTTCTAATCTTGGTATGGCTATGCAGATGTTAACTTTATTAAAACTTGTGTATTAGGTACACAGTGCTCTGCATCTGTGGGTTCTGTATTCACCAATTCAACCATACTTCAATTACTATTTTGATTCTAAAATTATCAATGCTGAGAACTCTACTTTGCTTAAATGCATGCTATAAAATGGCAGAATAGCTTTAGGGTCATTTTAGAAATTGTTGGGAATTCTGTCCTAATCTCAAGTTAAAATTAACTTAACTTTTTTTTTTTTTTAAAAAAAGTGAAACTCAAGTCAGCAACTCGAACGGCAATTTTTAAAAAATCAAACATTCTAACATAATACAATCCAATATTATACAAATTTAGTACTACGTACTAAGGAATGATGTTGGGAAATGATTAAGGTTTTGTTTTTAATGATCAAACCATTGTGTTTCTATAAGAGCAGAAAACTTTGTATGCATAGTAAAAACTCAATTCATAACATACAAGAGTTTTGCGTCTGAACGGAGGTGCTCCAGGAAGTATTTCTCAGTGTTGTGTGGTGTGATGGTATGTGCAGTGCAAAGAACTCATGGTACATGTTCAGAACCAAGGCTGTGGTGAAGTTGCCCAAAACAACACAGGTGAGAACTGCCAGAAACCCTCTGGGTTCATGATGTGTCTCTTTTTCATTCAATTTTTGGTCATTCTACGTTCAAAAACCTTTTGCTGTTGCCATTTTTTTTTTCATGATTCCATGGCATCTCAAGCCAGTATCAGAAGTTAGGCCACAAACAATGCAGTATAAAAACCATTCACATAGTATTTACATTGCACTAGGTAGTATGCATAATCTAAATGTGCTTTAAAGTATGCATTAAAGATGTGCCTGAACTATAAGCAAATACATACTACTACATTTAAAACAAGGTGTTTCAGTATATGAGGACAGTTTTGGAATCAGTCCCTTTGAGATGTCAAAGGATTACCACATATGCTCTTATTCATATTGCATGTTTTACTATAACAATGGAAAAAAGTACAACAAAAAAGAGAAGGTTTTTTATCTAATTTTTTCATTGTTTTATAATTTTGTTACATCAAAGCCACAGAATGTGTCATTAATTACAGAAAAATTTTAGTATCTCTTCAGACTTCCTTTGTGAGCCATTATATAGCCCATTTAAAAGATGTTCCATGTGTACTTACAAGGAAAGGGTGGAGTCTTACATGTGCATATTAAGCTCATGGCAATTGTGCAGTTCAATCAGTTCTACTCAGCTCCACAGATTTTGTTACATTTTTCTGTCTGCTTCCTTCTTTCCTAAAAGAGGAGTGTTAAATCTAATCTTTCAGTTCCTCCCGCAATTCCTGGCATTTTCTTTGTGTCTTCTTTAGTGTACTCTGTTGTCTCCCCTCTGTATATCCAGAACCTTCAGGTTCAGTGTTTCTACAGGTGTTGCTATTGAGTTGTGCATCTGGTCAATAGTCGCCTTCTTTAAATATTGCCTGCTATTAATATTACCATGTCTCATTTCCTTGGGTGAGTCCTTACATTTTTCTATCCTTTAATCTTCAAGCTTTCTGTATAATTACATTTTAGTTATTATGCCTCTTATGAAAAAGTTATAACTGGATTTTTAAAATCATGTCTGAGGATGTCTCAGAACAATGAGCTTTAATCCATTTAAATTTATTGGGAAGACTGATAAACCTTGACTTTTTATACAATATTTTAAAAATTTACCATTTATTTCTCTTGGCTACTTCTCTTTTTCTGCATTTAGCTGGGTTTTATTGAGTTCTTTTTATTACTCTTTTATTCTTTTTACTGCTTTAGATGTCATAGGTTTCATTAAACATCTAAATGTAATCAATATTTTTACCCACATCTAAAATACAAATATTTTTAAGTGTTTTGTTTTACCTCCAATGTCTCCTACCTTTTGGTCATAGTTATGAAAAATTTTAGCTCTACATTCTTACAGCTCTTTTGCAAACTTAGTTTTGAATTTTGGAGCCAGTGATTATTTTGATGTCCTGATTTCTAATTTATTAGCTTATTATTCTTTCCTTTCAGTTTCAATTTCCTTCTTATTGGTTTAATATATCCTTAGCCATTAGCTCGGAAAGAGCTGTGACTGGTAAACAAATGCTCTGAATTTTGGAGATAGGTCTATTTGGTCTTTACTCTGAAAGAATCATAAATTGTCCATTGTTTTCCTTTAGTGCTTGTGGATAATCTTCCATTGTCTGCTGGAATCAATTTTCTTACTGAAAAGTCTGCAGCCAGTTGATTGCTGCCTTTTTTTTTTAAGTTACTCTGTGCTCTGGTTGCCTTTCTCTCTGATGTTCTGGAGTTTCCTCATAGCTGTAGATGTATTTACCTACCTCGGGATGTAAGAGGGTTGATGAATCTGAGGATTTTGTTCTTTCTTTAGTCCTGGAAAATTCCCAGGTATGTTCTATTCCTTTCTATTTCATTTTTTCCCTCCCCTTTGCTTCTAAAACCAGTTCAGGAATATTTTTCTTTCTTTCATTCTTTTTTTTTGAGACAGAGTTTCTCTGTGTAGTTTTGGTGCCTGTCCTGGATCTCACTCTATAGACCAGGCTGGCCTCAAACTCACAGAGATCTGCCTGGCTCTGCTTCCTGAGTGCTGGGATTAAAGGTGTGCATCACTGCTGCCCAGAGTTGTTGTTGTTGTTGTTGTTGTTGTTGTTGTTGTTGTTGTTGCTGCTGCTGCTGCTGCTGCTGTTCTTCTTCTTCTTCTTCTTCTTCTTCTTCTTCTTCTTCTTCTTCTTCTTCTTCTTCTTCTTCTTCTTCTACTACTACTACTACTACTACTACTACTACTACTACTACTACTACTTTTTTCTAAATACAGGAATATTTGAAGCATCTTGTTTCTACTGATTCTCACTCCATTTTCACTCTCCCATGTTGTGGATTCTGCGCCACATGTAGAATATACGTTTGGATTTCATGGCTGCTTCAGCCCATTGCTAAGCTTTCAGTTTTTCATGGAGTCTTTTTCACTCTATTCAGTGCCCCAAGCATACAATATACTTGGTTGATGCTCTCTGAGCTTATGAATTTCACTTTTCTGGTTCAGTTTTCATATAGATGGCAGCCTTCAGTGCTCCCAATCATATACAAGTGTTTTAGTTCTAGCTCTGCACTGTGTATAGGCAAAGAGCTGAGTCTCCTGTTCCTCCACGGTATTAAAGCCCCAGTCACCAGCCCCGGGGACCTGTGTTTGTATTTGAACTCCCTCATTTACCATAACTACCTCCATCCAGCAATATATGCTCTCTGCTTATGGTGCCAGGGAGCTCCTCTTTTTTTCCCCCTTGTCTTCAATGTAGTGTTGTCTTGAGTATTCCCATCCACTTCACCATTTTTGTACAAAATAGAGAAATTAATTTCTTTAAAATTAGTTGTATTTTTAACAGTGTGTAAAGTATAAGTTGTATTACAACATTTATAAGTGATTCCTAATTGTGTTAACTAACATGTTTAACCAACTTCCCGTAGTTCTCCATGGTTTGTCATGTCCGTTTGCTTTTCTTTTGTGTCTACCTTTAGTCTGGTCTGAAGTGGGACCTTTTGTATTGAAGAGTGATAGAGCCATATTAGCTTAGTCTTTGCGAGTCTGTACAGGACTTGACTGTTGCCTCCACTATAGATAATAAAGGACCAGGCAGAAAACGCCAGATCATTTCTTTTTCCTTAACACTTGAAGAAATTTATTTCAAATTATTCTGGCATCAATTGTTGGAAAGGATTCTGTTATTGGTAGAGCTTGTATTTTTACTGAGCTATATCTCTTTTTTTCTAATAGCTTTTTGAATAATCTTTTCAAATGATCTCCATGTCCTGAAGTGATGGGATTGTATTTCTAGACTAGAATTCTGTTTTTATTTTCTAATCAGATACATTTTCACATAAAAAAAAACTCAGATCTTTCTTCCGTTTTAACATTTCCATTTTAAGTAATTCTTGGCTGTAGCTCATTATGTGTTCCTTTATTCTTATTTTATTCTTTTTACCCTGCCCCCTCAACTCCAAGTCTGAGAGTCCAAGGCAAACCTGGGACCTTGTGCATGCCAGGCAAGTGCTCTAACCACTATATTACATCCCCAGGCATTTAAAATATCTCTTACTTTGACGCTAGAACTCATAAGTTTCTTTAACTGGCCTTAAATTTGCTCTATATCCCAGGAAGGCCTTGAACTTGAAGTCTTCTGCCTTAGCTTCCCACACAGCTGGGGTTATAGGCCTCCACTCAAACACTCTTATGCAACTTTTATTAGATGTGTGCTATAGGTCATCAGCATGATTTCTTAGTTGTTTACATACATGTGGTACATGGTCTCTGTATGTAGTATTATATAAACACATTATACACACATTTCTCCTTGATATGCAATTTAATGAATTTCTCCAAAAGTAGCTTCCAGTTCAGCTCCATCTCTCTCAGCATGCTGAGAGTGCCTAGTCTGGAGATTACTTCCTCTGTTGAGCAATGGATTTCAATGGCTATTACCTTTTTTTTTTTCTTTCATATTTTTAACTTGACTTTTAAAAAATCTGCTTCTTGTTTTATTTTGTAATCTTTAAATTTTCCTTTTGAGGAAGCATTAGTCTTATGTCTTCAACCTTGTAAACATACCTGAAATCTCTGTCTGAGTTACCTGTCAAAGTAGTTGTATTTAGAGTGGATTGGTTTTGAATGCTTTTTTCTTTGTAATAATCTCCTTCCAATATATTGGCATATTTATTTAAAGACACATTTTCAAGAGGGGGTTTATTTCTCCATTCCCTTTCTTCTATCCTTGTTTATTTCTCCCCTGCTTCTCCTCTCTCCCCTGTTTTCAGCCATGTCTGTGTGGCTCAGCCCACGTGTATTAGTTACTTTTTGTTGCCGTGATAAAATACCATGACCAAAAGTAACTGAAGGGGAAAGAGTTTATTTCAGCTCATAGAGGGCTAGAATCCATAATGACAGGGAAGGTATGCCATGCAGGCAGGAACAGAAAGCGGGCTGATGACATTTCATCCACACACAGGAAGCAGAGAGGGGGAACAGGAAGCAGGGCAAGACTATAAACCTTCAATACCCACCCCCACTGGTGAGGTGATATACGTGTACCCCAATAAACTTGCCTGAAGATCAGAGAAGCAGAACAGCCAGACACTAGTTCTTACCTCTACGAAATCCTCAGCCTAAAGAGAGTGATTTCCTGTTTTCTCACGTCTTATATACCTTTCTCTGCCCTGACATATTTCTTTCCTAGGATTAAAGGCATGTGTGCTTCCCAAGCAAAGGCATGAGATCTCAAGTGCTGGGATTAAAGGTGTATGCCACCACTGCCTGGCTCTCTTTCTCTCCTATACTGGATCAATCTCATGTAGCCCAGTGTGGCCTTGAACTCACAGAGATCCAAATGGATCTTTGCCTCCCAAGTGGTAGGATTAAAGGTGTGTGCCACCCACCACCACCTGACCGATATGTCTAATCTAGTGGCTGGCTTTGTCCTCTGATCCTCAGGCAAGTTTATTAGGGTACACAATATATCACCACACAGTGGCACACTTCCTCCAATAAGGCTGCATCTCCTAAAGGTTCCATAGTCTCCCCAAACTGCCATCATCTGGAAACTAAGTGTTTAAATACAGGAACCTGTGAGGGATATTTCTCATTTAAACCACACCACCATGCAACCGTAGCTCACAGTTCCTTCCTTTGGTCATGGTGGAAGGTGCCACCCCTAGTCACAGAGACAGGCAGCAGCTGGCTTTCATCCCTGACCATAAAGCTGCAGATATACCCCTTCAGGTACACTTTGGTGCCTATGCTGAACTGTCAGCTGCACTGTCTAAACCACACCCAGAACCCTGTAAAGCTACGACTTCATCTCTGAGATTCACGGTTTTAGGTTTCTAGTCTGTTCCTTGTTCATGGAGATGTTAATCTTACTTTTGAAACTGCTTGTGAACATTTAAGTTTCTCTTAACACACTATCACTATTCTTCACACAGCCCAAACCCAGCAATGGAAATGTGAGCCAGCACTTCTAGAGCTGACTGTGCCTCCACCTCTATCCGGAAAACCTGGTTGAGGGTGATCACTAACTCACGTTAGAGCACATGCACACCTTGTCGTTAAGGTACAGCCTGGGCATCCGGGCTGAGCGCCATCTTATGGCAGTAGGAGGAGTTTCCAGTGTAAAGCAGGAGCAGTGTACCCTAGAAAGGAGATGGGATCACACACTGAGCTGAACACAGCCACATGGGGAGCCATGATTTTTGTGGTCTCTAGCACCTGGGGGACATACTTACCACCGTGTTTCCATTTCCACAGTGTTCAGTGGGGTGCTGGGTGCAAGGTGAGAGCCCTGCTGGATCAGTTCACAAACACATTATTATCTTCATGCGTGTGCGTGCTCCCATGGGTACATGATGTGGGCCTCTGGTGTTACTTCTCAGGCACCATCTACCATGGCTGACCAGGGGATCACCAAGCAGTCTAGGCTAGCTGTCCAGTAAGCCCCAAGATCTGCCTGTCTCCACCTCCCCAGCACTAATATTACAAGTAGGAGTTACCACGCTTAGCTTTTTAAATGTAGGTTCTGGGGTTTGAACTTGGGTCTTTGTGTTTACATGGAAAGCACTGTCCTGACTGAGCCATTTTCCCAGCCCCAGACATATGGCAAAATATCAGGGCTCCAGACAGGACAGCCAGCCTGGATACCCCCTCCCCCATGCTCTGTTCCAAGGATGACAGAGGAATGCAGCAAGGCAGTAGGCTTGGTCAGAGAGCTTCCAAGACTGAGATGCTTCATCACTTGTCTTCTAGCTCCAGATGCAGGTCTGTGGGGAAAGAGGCCTGTGCTTCCCAGAGCAAAGCCGCCAAGAGCCTGGCGTTAAGTCGTAGGCTCAGGTGCTATCTTGCCTTCATGATAGAAATGATCATTTGCTTAAGCTCCAGTTTGAACAACCATCTTAGGATCATGGGAGACTGGGCAAGGTGGTAGGGTCTTTAGAAGAAGACAAGCAGCCCATGGATCTCGGTTCACTGAGGCATAGGCCTTGCCGTTCACACCAGGGCTCTCCGTGAGGTAGAGACCGATGGGTCCCCAAGCAGGGCTCCTGGGTCAACTTCTACTCTGTCCCCCTAGGCTCCTGTTTGGAGACCTACTCGGAACTGTCACTGCCACAAGTCCCCATTTAATGGCATCCTTCATTTCATTTAGAGCTTGATTTGTTTACAAACTAATAAATATGATTTATAAAATGTGCCCGTGGTTTGCTAATTACTGCACATATGGCGGTTTCATTTTGTAAAAGTGGCATTTGCATTCTTTGTAGATTATGACTTTTGTCCCCAGTGCTAATTAGTCTGATTAGGCAGATAACTTCCCTGTTGCTAGGCCGAGAGGCCGAAGGCTGGGGCACTGGGGGTGAAAGGGCTGGGGGGGGTACAGTCAGCCATTCAGGCAGGAGCCACAGAGGCCCAAGATTTTGTGGAGGACCTGGGAATGTCAAGCAGCCAGTTCTGTGTCCTTCTCCAAATCCAATTAAGCACAGTTCATTAGCACAAATTTCTTAATCAGCCCTAATCTTCCCATTGAATGCACAATTTCTGGATTGTCACAGCGCTGGGTCAGCCTGTGGGGACCAAGAGGCTGTAGGGATTTGGGGAGAAGTGCAGGAGATGCCTGAGCCCTTCCAAAGTGAGCTGTAGAGGACACCCCGTGCCAGGTTTGTCCACAAACTAAGACAAAAGGAATCATCAGGCCTAGGAGTCAACTTCCGGATCTCAGATGGAGAGTCCTTCCGGTCTAGCCCAACTTCTACCCCTGCCTGAGGACAGCCCTGGAGTTTATTATGTATCAATATTAGTTACTTTTCTTGTTGCTGTGACCAAATACTTGACTAAAGCCACTTAAAGGGAAAAGGACAGATTTTGGCTCAGGGTTTTCAAAGAGATACAGTCCATTATGGTCGGAAAGCTTGAGGATGGGAACATGAGAATGCAGGACACATGTGCCCTCAGTCAGAAAGTAGGCAGAGATGGCAATCCCCTCTCTGTCTTCTGTTTCTTCAGCCTGAGCCCCAGCCTGTGGCCCCACATTCAGAGTGAGTCCTCCCAGAGGTATGTCACCTAGGTGATTCTAAGTCTAGTCAAATTGACAATGCCATTAACCGACAGAGGTGATATTCCTAGCTGTGTCGAACGCGTGCAACAAGGCAGGGCATGGGCTCCGACACCTTGAGCATGGGTCTCAGCAGAATCACCTGACTTTAAATTGACCAGAATTAGAAACAAAAGCCCCCTTGTCTGAGAACAAAGGCCTGCTTGGTCCTCAGCATCTTCTAGGATGTGTGACCCCTGGAGTTCTTGTAAAGTAGAAAGGAAGGGAAGCCAGCCCCAGTAGGTGGCCACTGTCAGGTCTTTTGTCAGCCTTGGTGAATCTGGTTTGTGTTAGGCAAATAAGAAACCGCAAGTGACACAGAGCAGTGTGTACCTGCGTTCTTGTGCCTAAGGGACACAGCAGCCCTAAAGCCCTTGGGAGTAGGTGTGGCCCCCGTCCTTGCAATGTTCCTTGCAGATGAATTTTAAGCAGCATCTCAATGTATGTTCCATGGTGGAATTTCAAGGAGTATGGAGTTGAATCAGGACCTGTGGGCTCAAGACATGTCCAGCCCAATGTTTTCTAGAGATTTGGAGACCACACAGCGGAGGCAGGCCTCAGTCCTGAACCAGATGCATTGAAAGAACTGGGTCCCACACTGTTTGACATCCTTCCTCCTCAATAATCCCCTTTCCTTCCCTCCTCTCCTTCCCCACTTCCCTCCCCTCTTATTCTGGTCCTCTCATGGCTGGTTCCTTTCTACATGCCAAGGCTCAGAACACCTCATCTCTAGCCGTAGGGGCGGCATATCTGTGTTCCCATGGCTCCCAAGCCGTTTCTGCCATAACACTGAACACACTAGATTGCAGTGACTATTTTTCTGCCTGTCTTCTTAGGGCCCATGAGGCAGAACTGTGGTTTCCTTGAGCAGTAACTGGTGTAGCTGAATCTTCTGAGTGGAAGAAGGATGGATGTATGGAAGGATGGATCTCTGAAGGGTCTCCAAACAATCTCCTCCTCCTTCCTCCTGGGGCCTCAAGAAGACCAGTGTAGAGGATTGGTGATGTTACAGTTTAGATCTTCAAAGTCTCCAAAGGCCATGTGTTTTGGTCACCAGCCCAGGGCACCATTGGGAGGATTAGAACCTTTAAAAGGTGGAGCCTAGTGGGAGGAAGTTAGCTCATTAAAGGTGTGAAGTAGTATTTGCTCCGCCCATGAACTTGGGCTAAACTGCCCAAAGGAGGCGGTGCTTCTTGCCATCATATGTGACCTCTTTAAAGGAAAGGGAGAAGGGTCACGAGGTCCCTGCTCCCTGGTGTGAGCCAGGATGACTTCAGCTGTTTACTTGGTTCTGTAATTGTGACTGTATTTCCTCAATTTATATCCTAATAAATTCCCTAATACTCCTTAAGCAGATGCCTGGGGATTTCTCACTTTAAAGGTGTGCCCTTAAAGGGAAGGTTTTCTCTATTCTCTCTCTCTCTCTCTCTCTCTCTCTCTCTCTCTCTCTCTCTCTCTCTCTCTCTCTCTCTCTCTCTCTCTTTCTCTCTCTCTCTCTCTCTCTCTCTCTCTCTGTGTGTGTGTGTGTGTGTGTGTGTGTGTGTCTTTCTCCTGGACACCATGAGGTGAGAAGCTTTGATCCACTACACAATCCCATAATTGTGTTCTGCTTTGCCATAGGCCCCCAACCAACAGAACCGACCGACCACAGGCTGAAAATGAAGATCGAGGTGAAGCTATAACTTGCCTTGTCCTGGGTGTTGTCACAGCAAAGGGAAGCTGGCGAGCAGGGACCAGGTGGAGCCAAGGCCTCAGTATTCCCTTGGGTCCCCCTTCTGTCACTTTAGGCACATTGAAGCAGTGGGGTACTAAGTTCCCAGGATCCCCTGGGCCTAGGCTGGCTGCCCTCATGGAGTCAGGAAACTAGGAGGTAGCTCAGAACTGCTTGTAGGTCTGGGCAATTCTAGAGGAGAGTCCTGACCTTGGAAAGTGAAGATATCTCAGAGACAGTTCTGATCAACCCCAGAAGGGTTAGTTTCCCTCTCTGAGCTTGGATTTTCTTCTTTGAACAATAGGGAACAAACAGTGGTTCAGGCTTTCTTCCTAAACAATGTTATAGCTAAGAAAGAAAGCTAAGGCAGCACGGGACTGGTGAGTGAGTGCTGTGTGTGTGTACCTACATATGTATATGTGCTTGTCTTTGTGTATGCATGTGTATGCATGCATGTGTGTCTATGTGTGGTGCATATGTGTATATGTAAATATACATATGTGCATGTGTGTATGCTTATATATGTGCAAGGGTATACAAGTATGTGTGTCTGTGCATAGGCATGTAATATACATATGTATATATGTATCCATGTTATGTATATGTTTATATGTGCGTGGTGTGTGTGGATGTGTGTACATGGGCATATATGTTGTACATGTGTGCAAATATGTATTTGAATGTGTATATGCATGCATATGTATGGGTATGTTTGTGTATCTGCATACTCGTGTGTGTGAATATATGTGTGCATATATGTGTGTGTACGTATTGTGTGTATGCATATGTTTATTTGTACATGAGCATATATATATGTGTGTAACTGTATACGTGTGTGTGTACTCATCTCTGAGTGTGCAAGAAAGGAAGCAAATATCTAGGAGCCTAGGCAAGGGCATGATTTGCCCAGCTGTCAGGTCAGGTGTGTCCTCATCAGGGAGGGACTGCTGAGGTCCCTCTGCAGGGTGGGCCCGAGGCCCCGCTCTGTCTTCCAGAGTCTGACTTGGGGGAGGGACCATAAGAGGATTGCTGTGGCCATCCATTTGAATTTCATAACCCTCATCTCAGCTCAGGGATATGAGTCTTTCTTTTTCTTCAAAAAAACCTAATGCATTCTGCTTTAAAATTGTTTTGAAGTAATAAAGCGATTTTCACAGGCATCAGGCGAGTCTCTGCATAGATTTCATTGGTGCCAAAAGCCAGAGAGTGGGATTCCCCTCCCCTAATGGCACCTTTGAAGTGAGACAAAGCAGAATCCTGCAACAATCCTTTCAGGGGACCTGCAGAGGCCTGGGGAGAGAACCTCCAAGCCCTCCTCGTGGCTCAGAGTCTTGTTTTGACTAGATCTAGCCCACAGCTTCACAAATCTCCTTCCAATCCACTGGGTATCTGTAGCTTCAGATGGTAATAGTGACCAGAGTCTCTGCTCACCCCAAGTTGGAGACCAGACTGGTTGAGGCCTACACCCCTGCCAGGCCCATAGAACAGAAGAAAAGTCCACAGGCAGCTCCCAAGAGAACTACTTTCCTGTGCCCTTCCTGTCCCCTTTAGAATCTTCCCAGAAGCACTGAAAATGTATCTTCAATGATGTAGAACATGTTGGAGTCCACACTGGCCTCCTTTTTCGGTCATGCTGGATGGGTGGGGGTGGCAGCACACACTTTTGCACAACCACCCATATATTGTCCATATGCCCTGCATATCACACCACATATATGCACATGTAGCACCCCTCATGCACATGTAGACATGCAGGCTGCACACACAGCCTAACCACTGTATACCTACACGTTCTCACAAAGGTAAATAAATCTCTTACAATATACTTGCTTTGACTATATTGTAAAAAAAAAGTCTTGCTTTGCAGACCCTGGAGAAAGCAACACAATGCAGCCAGTGGTGGGTGAAGAGGAGAGTGTGGGGGGTAGGGGGATGATAGGCCTTATTTCACGAGCTGAGGTACACAGCTCTGAGGTGGCCTCTGCTGGCACCTCACCTGTGGGACATGGGCCACAGGTCACTGTGGGCAAAGCTTTGGCAAAGCGAGGCTCTGCTGCAGTTTGCATGCTGAACGTCCCAGCAAAGCTGTGTATTAAAGGTCTGATCCCCAGATGGTGCTGGTGGGAAGTAGTGGAATGACAGAGAGGCAGGGCCTTGTGGGGGTGTTTAGGTCATTGGAGGCATGCCCCAAAAGGGTTGTGAGCCCTCTCCTTTTCCTCTCTTTTGTTTCTCGGCCACACAGGGACTAGTTTTGATCTCTGATATGTTCTCACCATAGGTGCTGCCTGATCACCAACCCACCTGTCAATCATGGACTGGAATCTTGAAGACTGTGAGCCAAAGTAAACCTTTTCTCTTTATAAGCTGATGAGCTTGGGTATTTTGTCATAATAATGAAAAGCTGACTAACCTAAGCTCCCTCCCCAGAGATGTCCTGAGAGTGTCTTCTGTGTCTTGGGTCACTTCTCAAGCCTTAGGGACAGCTATGTAGCATAGAAAGAACTGGTCCTGGGTGTTATGTCTACAGCCATCGTTTTAGGCTGTGTGCCCTAGAAAATTACTTAATTTCTCTGGGCATCAGTTTCTCCATCTGTAAGATGGGGAGTGACATGCCTGTCTGCTTCCTAGGATGGTGAGAATCAAGGAGAGTGACAATTGTTCCAAGCTGCAAAGCCCTGCACAATTCCAGGGTTTATTGCTGTGTCCTCTGCCTCCAAAGCTGGCCTTCCTGGAGGACACAATGCAGTGCTTTCAAACATGGAGCAAAGTCCCCAAAGTCTGCCCTCCCCCTCTCTAGTATTTCTGCCGTGGGTTGTCAAAAATGGTAATCTTCTCTCAGGCCTGAAATTATGAGCCTGCTTTATTGGTCAAAGGCCATAATAATTTGAGCTCTTATTTTATAAACTCATTTCTGCACAGTGATATCCTGATAGGAGCAGGAATAATAAATCACAAACATGTCCCCCAAGATTGCATTGTAAATGTCAAACTAGACAGGAAATTGTAATTAAAGAAAGGAAATTGCTACAAAGAAGCACTTGATTTTAAAATGAGCCAAGCATAGAATTTTCTAAGCATTTAATTATAGTCCAATTTCAACTGACTTGGCTTTTGCAGTCATATTTCTTATTATAACTCTTCCACATAATAACCAAACCTCCCTGCTCACATAGGTCCGGCCTTGTCAGAGGGTAGGGACACCACATAAGTACAGGGATTAGGGACTTTATAGGGATGATAATCATGGTAGAGTCTGGGGTGATGGACACAGGGTACCAGGTTTTAAATCAACCACGGTCTGACTTCCAGCATGTGGGGGACACCTTATACCTCTGTGGAAGCAGATTTGTCTTGACTGCAGCTCAGGGAGAGATTTGCCCAGGCCTTCGCCTCTGTCAGAAGGGGCCAACCTAGGCTTCCTGCTCTGCTCCTCAACCAGGTGACATCCCCTGAAAGGATCCAGCTGATCCTCACCTGCAAGCTACACCCACCCTACAGGAGCTTTCTCTGGGCACAGTGCAAGCCCTGCACCTGGCACCCAGCTGTCAGGAAGTTAGTCTTCACATGATGCTCGGTGTCCAGCAGCTCTCCAGGAAGGAAGCAGTGGTCAAGTATACCCAACATGGTGCCAGATGAGCTAAGTTCAGGTCCTGCCTCACCACTGGTCGTAAGTGGGTCATTGCATAACCTCATGAGCCTCCATTTGTTAATGCAAGCAGTGGGGAAACTGATAGTCCTTATCTCACAATAAGCATGCACCTAGTGCCTGGCTAACATTCATAAATGGATGGTGTTACCATTGTTAGAATAGCCTGAGTGTGTTCTGCCTGAAGAGGAAGATGGCAGAACTTAAAGACTCTTGATAGATGTGGGTGGCCCAGTGAAATGAGGTTAGACCAGTTGGAGATGCCAGAGGTCTAGAGAGGAGAGATGATGGCCAGGTATACTTTGTTACTTCCCTACTTGACAAAGAGTGGTTCAACTTCACCAAGAAGTCTTTGCTGGCCCAGGAATGCGGCCTAAGGTACTCTGTTCACCAGGCAGCCTTGTCTTTCTTTCAAACATACAAGGACCAGAAACTGGGTTAGCTGGCTATGGGCAGTGAGGTAGGTAAACTCTGTCACCAGTGGGGAACAGCTGAGTAATAAGTCTGATACCGTCTTCATGGAGTCACCTGGATACAGCCTCAGCCCTTTCTAAATCTGTTAATTTTGAACTGCGTAATGACTGCATAATTCTACTAACGCTGACTACAACTGAATGTCCTCTCTTCCAACTGGGCAGTGTACAACCTCCACAAGTGGAGGTGGTGAACAGATCTAAACTGATGGGGGGGAGTCAAGCTGGTGAGGGGTGCAGAACCATTTGAAGATGAGGACTTGAAGAGCTGAACGTCCCGGGGTGGAGGTAGAAACTAAAAGAGCAAAGGTCCCTGCAAAGATGTGTCTGGATCCTCTCTCTGTAGACCTCTGCTGTAGGGAGCTTGTCTCTTATGTCTGTGTCCCCTGAAGAACAAACAGATATGCATTCATTCATTCATTCATTCATTCATTCATTCATAAGTACTGACTGTGACAACCATGTACCAGGCAGTACGATCACTTCAGAGAACAGAGCAGACAGACACCCTGACCTTCCTAAATTTTCCATCTCACCAGGAAGGGAAAAGTAAATACTACAAATAAATGTACAGGAAAACAAAGTGGGTACCTACATACAATTAAACAAGCCAACTGAATAATATATCAGAAGATGTAAGTGCAGCCAGAGGAGGGAGGGGGAAAAAAGCTATGGTCAGGAATCTCAGTTTTAAAGAGAGTGGTCAGGGACCTTGTGACAGCCTATCTTGGTCATCAACCTGGCACATCCAGGAACAGGAAACCTCAGTTGAAGAACTTCTTCTAATAGACTGGCCCTTGGGTGAGTCTGTGGGGCATTTTCTTGATTGCTAATTGATGTATGAGGGTCCAGCCCACTGTGGGTGGTACAATCCCTAGGTAGGTGGTCCTAGGCTGTATAAGAAAGACAGCTGAGCAAGCCAGTAAGCAGCACTCCTCCACAGTTCTGCTTCAGTTCCTGCCTCCAGGTTCCTGTCTTGAGTTCCTGGCCTGGCTTCCCTTCATGATGGACTGTAATCTGTAAGATGAAGTAAACCCTTTCCTTCCTAGGTTGCTTTTGGTCATGGTGTTTATCACAGCCACAGAAAGCAAACTAGAACCAAACTCCCGAGGAACACAATATTTGGGACAAGACATAAAAGGGTAGAAGAGTACATCAAGCCAACTTTCTGGATAAGGGCATCTGGGCAGAAGGAAGAGAGGGTGTACAAAGGTCTTGAGGTCAGCCCCATTCAAAGAACAATCATGAAGCCACTGTGGAGTGAGGCAGGGCATGCGGTAGGAAGCAGGCAGAGCAGTAATGGGGATAAGGTTGTGTAGGTCTTGGTTGTAAAGGCTCAAACACAGTCTGGATCTTTCTGACTACATGGCTGAGGAAAAACTGAATGGGACCAAGTTGACAGTGAGCTGGTTTGAATCCTGGATCAGCCACCTAGTAGCTGTGTGACTTCAGAAACTTAGCTACTCTTGGCCTCAGAGACAAGATATACTCTAGAGGCTGAAAAGAGCACCAGCTTCCAAAGATTTGTAACAAGGGTTAAAATAGTGAACACAATCCCAGGTGGCAGGTGCTGTGTGAGCATTTGCCACCACTATTCTAGAAGAGAGGGAGACAGGTCAGTCTCTGGTCACATGTTCTTCCAGGCCAGTTTGGGGATAGGGTAGAGGAGCAAGAGAGAGGTCCATGCAGTGTTCAGGGCAGAGATGAAAGTGGCCTGGATTGACAGAAGGAGAGATGGGATAGAGAGCTGGGAGGATGTGAGTGGAATGTGTGAGGTGGGTCTGGCAATAGTCAGGTATGGAAGTCAAGGGACAGGCAGAGAACTTAGTCTGGGCAGCTCCCCCTCATCTACATGATTCTGAAGTGTCTTTCTCAGCACTGTTCCTACAAAGGTCTCAGCACACCACTCCACCCTAATGTGTTTTGGGGTGGGGAGGGGGGCAGGCACTCTTTGCCCAGCTCAGAGTGCCCTCTGATAGGATGCTGGAAGGCTCTGGCTCCCAGTTGCCATCTAGAAACCAAGTCCCTTCCCACTCCTGATCTCTAGTGAGCCATTTCTCACTAGCCCACTGCAGTCCTTTGCTCTACTATTATGAGATATTTGTACACTGGGTGAAGATATATTGCTGTGATTGGTTTAATAAAGAGTTGAACAACCAATAGCTAGGCAGGAAGTAGAGGTGGGACTTCTGGGCAAAGAGAGAGGAAGTAGGAGGAGAAATCTAGGTGCTTGAGATAGATGCAAGGAGACATGGAGGAAGCAGGGGATAGGGAGTATGTGACAGAACATAGATTAATAGAAATGGGTTAATTTAAGCTATAAGAGATAGTTAGAAACAAGCCTAAGGTATAGGCCAAGCCTTCATAATTAATAAGTCTTCCTGTTGTTATTTGGGTCTGGTGGCAGAAAAAAAAGTCTGTCTACATAAGGCACCCAACATGGGACCACATATATCCACATAAGGCCTAAAAAAGCTGAAAAGAAAAGAAAGTTCTGAACAAGTGGCCTCCTAGCAACCATGGTCTCTTCTTCATCTCTCAGGTAGGCTTGGCTACAGAGGCGTGACTCTTTTAAGAGGCCCTGACGTTCAGCTGAGCACTTGAGCAGCTGGCACTGCGTACAAATGCCTGCCTCAGGTGGACACAGCATTCTCAGAGCTGCATCAGGTAAATGAGGCTCCAGAGCTGGTACCCACAGGCATGAGGCTAGGCTCTCATGGGACTGAGGGAGACAGGGACAGCTGCCAGTGTGCCATGTGCTAAGTGGAGCCACATGACAGTAGCCAAGCAGTTTTAGATTTGGCTCACATGATCAGAGGAGGCTGTAGACATGCAGAAAGTCAGACCAAACTGAGAAAACCTCTGAACAGATATAATATGCTTAAAAATGTGCTTAGTGGATATAGACAGTTTAAAATAAAAATAAATAGTTTAAAAACAATAAAGTCTTTAAAGAAAGAGTAAAGTAATATAAAAAGAATAAGCCACAGCAGGATGGGAAATACACAGGGTATCTGGATCCTGTATGGTGCTTTGCTGACTTTGAATTTTTTGAATGCTGCTGAGCAAATGGCAGCTGCTGAGAGAGACATTGTATTATGGAAGGGACTGCTAAATTAAACCAGCCTAGATACTTTAGAGATGTTTTGGCTTCTAAATGGAAGTCAGGAAATGTGTTGGGGGAGAGGTTATGCCTTTGTTTCCACGGGAAACAAAAAGTTATGGTTCTTTTCAAAATTAATCAAGATCATATTTTATTTGGGGAGGCCTCCTGAAAATCTTGGCTACAGACATAAAAAAAGAAACCAAGAAAGACTACAAGATGGGTGACGTGTATGCTGATCCCTCAACATGGGACCATCTCTGAGACTGGATGAGACATGATAACTTTTGTTGGCTACAGAGTCCTCATGATTTATTATTACATGCCATCATTTCTTATGGATGGATAGAGATTTATATTACATTTTTGTTATGCAGTTCAAATGGACTTATAAAGTTGACAAATGCCTATTACTTGCTCATAGAATAAAAAATGATCTTTAGCTGACTTGTACACACTTCACATCCCATACTTGTGTTAATGTAGATATATATATGTTACCTTTAAAAGTTTATATGTTTTCAGAAAAAAAGGACCAGACACCAATGAAGACAAGTAGCCCAGGTGATCTAGCCTCTTAGAATGCCTCTGTTGCAGTTTCCTCAACATTCTGTATTCAAAACAACTTCAAAGCTGAGATGGTCCAGCCTCACAGACTATCTAGCCAAAACATCATATAAGCTCTACACTTTTCCATCACACAAAGACAGACTAAACAAAAAATAATACAGCTAGTTTCCCCAGTACTTGACCATGATCTCAATTTTCTTAGGGTCCCCTAAAGATGCCATTGGCCCTAGACAACAGGAAGCAGTCTAGAGAACGTGACATCTATATTCCCAATGGGTATGGCAGGTGGTTTTTGGTCATTCGGTAGGTTATGGATGTTTGTCATCATTAAGGGGGGTTGATTATAAGTTGTTATTGGTAATGGTCAGAATGAAGGCTAAACAAAGGAGATTAGATTCAGGGATCTTTCTGAAGGGAATAAGGGGAGGGGGCTATAGTATAGAAATGATAAGATATAAGGCTAGATTATTGAATATACTTTTAAACTAGAAAAACAGCTATTAGTCTTAAATATTTTACATTGGTATAGATTTTTATATATTGATATAAATTAAGGTTATTTTTGTTATACTGTATCTATGTTTCTATACTTGTTTAAGGTATTATACCTATGCAGCTCATTTAACAATGAAATGTAAATTTCTAGTCCTTAAAAGCTATTATTATAAACTATTTAAGATAATTAAGAAATAGAGGTTAGTAGTTAGTCATCTCCAATAGTCAAATTTATAGTCATGTTAGGTATGTTTATAAGGTCAAACAGAGATATATTTTAAATAGATAGATGGTTTTCAAACACTTCAAAGACCTATGGAATATGGCATGTTAACATTAAAATTTAATAACAAGGCTTTGCATGACAATGAGACATGTCTGCTCCTGGCAGCATCATCTTTCTTCAAAAACAGGATGATGGACATTGAAGAACCACTATATAGAATTTGCTTTCATTGTTGCAAAGCTAGCCATTTGGGCAAGAAACTGCCCTTGCCGTGACTGTTGACAGTATGCTGTCCAAATGGACAAGCAGGACACAAAAGAAAGTGACTGCCAAACTTTGCCAAGACAAGGAAGGACAGTTCTTCAAAATTCCTGCTTTACAAAAAAGTCTGTCAGATATTCTAGGCCTGTAGGCCAAAGATGGATACCCCAATGTTGCAGAGGACCATTGGATGACTGTCCAGGCAGCCAGCTATCTCTGTCATTTCTACAATTTTAGAAGTTGTTTACTCTGCACTTTCTGTTTACTCATGTAATATTATATCCTTCTTGGGTCTTTGATGGGGTTAAACACTAGATAGCTATAGGTTTTTTTGTTTTTGTTTTTTGTTTTGTTTTGGTTGGGTTTGTTTTTTGTTTGTTTGTTTTTTGTTTTGTTTTGTTTGGTTTGGTTTTTTGAGACAGGGTTTCTTTATGTAGCTTTGGTGCCTTTCCTGGAACTCACTCTGTAGCCCAGGCTGGCCTCGAACTCACAGAGATCCACCTGCTTCTGCCTCCTGAGTGCTGGGATTAAAGGCATGCACCACCACTGCCTGTCCTGATAGCTATAGTTTTACAGTTTTCTTTGTTACCAAATTCAAAAAAGAAACTTACATAAGAGATGTAAAGTTTATAAGGTTGAGAAACATAAAAGCTTAAGTTGTTTATCTAAGGTGTTTTAAAGTCTAAAAAGATATTTTTAGGATGGTAATACAAATTATGATAGAAAATGGTTTAGGTATAAAACTTTGGACTCCTTATGATAAGATAGATAGTAGAGTAATTTCTCCAAATTTGACAAATATAAATGGATTGGACATTGTGAATTCAATTCTTACTTGATAATTGTTCTTATTGTATATAATTTTACTGTATTAGAGTTAAAACCTTTCCTTTTTATTTAGACAAAAAGGGACAACTGGGATGTTTGTACAACGTGTGAAGATATATTACTGTGATTGGTTTGGTAAAGAGCTGGAAGGCCAATAGCTAGGCAGGAGGTGTAGGCAGGAATTCCAGGCAGAGAAAGAGGAAGTAGGAGGAATCTAGGTATGCAAGACAGACGTGAGAAAGACAGAATGTAGAAAAAGAGAAATGGGTTAATTTAAGTTTTAGGAGCTAGTTAGGAACAAGCCTACACTATAGGCTGAGCTTTCATAACTAATAAGAAGTCTCCGTGTTGCTATTTGGGGCTGGGAACAGAAAAGTGAGTCTGTCTACACTCCATCCCTAAGGTCCTGCTTCTGTCTGCTGGCTTTCCCTCTGATGCCCACTGTACCTCCAGGTTGGTACTCCATGGCTTCCATCTGCCAGAGACTCAGAGCTGCCCCTGGGAAGTCCAAGCCCCATATCAGTGCCTGATTTGTCAGCAGCCATGGCTCAGAACAGTGCTCTCTACTGATCAGTACCTCTCAGTGTGTAAGTGGCTCTACTGACCATGAGGGGTGCCCACTCCAGACACCTCGACCCATGACCAAAGGATCCCTTTGTGAAGGTGGCTGGTGAACTCTGGACTTCAACTTCCTGACCCATATTTTGTGACCCTATGGTTGCAATACCTCTGAGACAGAGCTGTAGGAAAGGATCTCCAGGCAGCTAGACACCATGACATTTTAAGGGGGGTACTCAAGTCCTTGGGGAATGCAGCCAATCCTACTCCGGGACATGAGTTGCCTTTCTTCCCTGATGAAAGCAGATCCTCTGGGTACCATCTTGGGCTCCTTTTCCAACAGGTTAAGACCATATCTACATGTATTAGTTACTTTTTTCATTGCAGCAACAAATACCTGACAAAAGCAACCTGAAGAAGAAGGAAGAGTTTGTTTTGGTTCACAGGTTCAAGGACATGGTCCTTCCAGGTGCAGAAGGCAAGATGACCAGAACAGGAGAGATAGAACGGGTTAGAAGGCATCCACAGCCAAGAAGCACAGAGGTGAATGCTGATGCCCAGTTTCTGTCTCCCTTTTTTTCACTCTGGGACCCCAGCCCATGGAATGGTGCTGCCTACACTTGGGTGGGTCTTCCCACTTCAATTAACCTAATCTAGAAACACTGACAGGCAAGTCTGTCTCCAGGATGATTCTAGATCCTGTCAAGTCGACAGTCAATGTAAGCATCACTTCCGGTTTCTCATCCTGCTTGCCAAGCTCGCTGCCACCCCTCTGCTGCAAGGAGACTGCAGTGTGGCCATGCCAACTCTCCTCTCTGTCCTGGCCTCAGAAGGCTAGCTTCCCACACTCTCCGTCCTGCACTTCCTAGCCAGCTCATATACCACTCTTTCTAGGAGCAAGCCTCCCTGACCTACCCCGTCTCTCCTTTCTCTCCTCTTGGCTCCTGCACCCCCTCCAGCCATCCAGAGGTAAGTTCTACACCTCAGCCTGAGGCCCCAGGCCTTCCTTCTGCATGGCTCCTCCAGTGTCTAGACGTCTGCCTTCCCTTTTCTGTGTCTTATTGTAGGATACTGCTCCATGAAGGTGTGAAGTGAGTGCCTGGGTTATACACACTGTGTGGAGGAAGACAGAACCATGGTCTATGTAAGGCCTCAGGTTCAGACTCATGCCTACCTGGGACACTTTGACCCTGTAAGGGCCTTGGCGGCAGCAGTCCTGAACTGGACTTAGAGGGTACTGAGGGGGCAAACCTGGCCTTGAGGAAGAAGGCCTGGCTGTATCTAAAGGAAAGGCACCACCCATTAAAGTCCATTAACTTCAACACTGAAATCAATGTTGCAGCCACCAGAAGTAATTAGCTTAATTCACATTTCAGATCAGGAGGGTTTTTTTTTTTTTTAAACCAAGTTTAATTACATTGAAAAATGACAATTCTTTTTTCCCTCTCTGTATAGGTTCCCCTGATGTTCCCTGAACTTTCATTAAAAAAAGGACTGGCGTAAGGTTGGCCTTTTGTTTTTCCCAATGTTGTTAAGCAAAAGGATAGCTTTGGCTCTTGGGAGCTAATAAATCTAAAAGTTCAAAGGGTTTAAAACAGTTCCTTCTTCAGTTCAGGGCAAAGCCTGTGGTTTCAGGACTGAGGAATCCTGTGGGGAATCTGTGGCAGACCGTGACTCTTAAAGATCATTGACCCATTTTTAAAATGGGCAGACTGAGGCCTGGCTGAGGCAGGAGATCCACTCAAGATCCTTGTCCTGCCAAAGCTAGACACGAGGGACACAGAGCTGTCCCTGCCCTCCAGGAGCAGCTGTGATGTATGAGCTGCTCATATGTATGAGCTAGAGGGATCCAGACAGGCTAGCCAGGGTGGCAGCAGAAAGACCCAGAACCCATCTAGAAGGATGGAAAACTTAGCCGGTGAAAGAGGAGAAGGCTCCATTCAAGGCACAGGGGGGCAGGGGGGCAGCCAAGTCCAGAAACTTAACTATATCCCAGAGACTCTGGGATGCCATCTTGGGTCAAAGATGCCCGGCTCTCATGTGTCATAAAATCCAGGGTGCCACAAATCATCTCACTGCAACTTTCAATGGGCCCTCTGTAAGAAAGAATTGTTGCGATACACAGCAAATTAAAGATGGCAGCCAGGAAGCTACCCTTGTCCCCATCTCGTCCCATCCTGCCAATATCTCCTCCAACAGCACTCCAGCCCCTACACAAGCACCTTACCACCCTCATTCCCTACTTTCCTGGAATCATCCCTTCTCTGTGGCCTCATCCCTAACAGATGCAAGAGCCTCCCCGAGCCATGACTTGGTCCCATGTGTTTGTTTAAGAGGCTGCCATGGTGCTAATTGCTCTGTTTATTCCTGCTCTCCAAGTGCACCCTGTTCTGTAGGCATTTGCTCCAATGGCTCTCGGTGCTTGGTCTTGCTTGACTGGGGGTGGGGGTGGGGGAGGATGGGTGGATGTGGGGAGTGGAGAAGTATCCTTCTGACCTATATTTCTCAGCACTGTCCTTCTGGGGCCACAGACTGGAACCAGGCCCAGGGGGTTGTTCCCATCTCTTTCCTGGGCTCTGGTGCGGATCTGGGGAGTTCAGGTTTACAGCTGGGGGTTGGGCAGCGTTTCTCTCCATGGAATCATGCTTCTGTTTTCCCAGCAGCCCCCGTGGCCAGCAAAGCAAGCATGAGCTCATTGGCTGTGCAGTCTGGCCTGCCCTGTTCTCTAAGTAAAGGAACAACCTAGATGAGAATGCTGTGCTTCGCTGGATCTCAGAAGATGAGGCAATAAACGGGAGCCATCCCAGCCTTCAGGGATCCCCAAGAGGGCTGCTCAGCCAGGCGGGGGCTCCCACCTCAAGCTGCTCCATTGTGTAGGCTTGCAGAGTGGGTGTGGGGAGGGTGACCGGTCCAGCTTGCTGGGGTCTTCTCATCACAGCCCCTTGCTGAAAGGCACCACCCCCCTCCCCTGGGCCCCAGCAGCCAGGCCAGGGTCAATGGGATTAAAGGCTCAATTCACGCCAGTCAGTTCTCTGGTAACACGATTTCATTAGAGGCAGGCAGGGAGGAGAATGGACGGAAACAGCTGGTGTATAAATTATAAAGTCTACTTTGTACTGACTGAGCACACCTTTCCCCAGCCACATGACTAATTAATGTGGCGGGGAGTGGACTTGAAGTCAAATTGCCTTTTCCCTACTCTCCTGGGGCTTGGTTAACAACAGGTCCCTGCAAAGCTGGGAGAAGGGAAGATTATGCAAAGCTATCATCATATGAAAATAGCGTATTAACATACTGCCTGTGAGCTGTGTCCAATCAGTTCCCTCCCAGTGGCCTGTGTAGGAAACAATTAGAATAGCATTTCTACCACGCTTCTTTAATACATTTTGGCATTAATATAATCAAGGAGTGGGGGCCCAGACATCTTGCAAGCGAGGTTTTCTGTAACACCCTGGGATGTTGGAGGGGCTGGGGAAGAGCTTGGCTGGGCTCCTCTGGACCAGAACCTCAGACGTAGGGCCTGGGAAAGACTCTTGAACTCTACCAGCTGCCTACAAGCTTGGTCTGTCTGAAAGTAGAGCTTCCTTGCCTTGGAGCAAGGGCCTCAGCTCCCCCGGGCCCTTCTGCCAGTCCCAGCAAGAGCTCCAGGGTCAAGGTGATCCTTCAAAATGCCAATCATATCTTTTAATCCCCACTTAGGTCCTTCCCGTTGACTTCCTATCTCCCTGCTCATAAAATACATGCTCCTCATTGAGGCCATGCTCTAGCCCCCGTCTGCCTCCCCTGCCTCCTAGCCTGACTCTCCTGCACACACCTTCAGCTACTCAGTCTTCTTCCGGTTCTTCACAGACACTTGAGATCCAGCCTGCCTCTGGGCCTTTGTACACGCTCTTGTCCCATCTGCTCTGATGTGATTTTCCCTCTTGGCCTACAAGTCTCCTCTCCTGATCTATATGGCCCTACCCCAGTCTCTGCCTCTTTGCTTTGTCTCACCTCAGGTATTTTGTGCTTGGATTGCCCGTTCCCAACTTTGCTTGTTTGCTGCTTCTCTTTATGGAATGTGAGCTCCAGGGGAGAACATGGGACTTGTTTGCTTGGTCATCACTCTGGCCCAAGTATTATAGTAGCTAATGGCACATAGGAAGTGCTTAGCTTTCTTAACGGATAAATGAATGAATGGGTGAGTCTCGTTCTAGCATCCGGGGGATCTGGAGGATCAAGAAATTCTGTTGGGGATCTTACCTTTGTTCCTGCCTCCCTTCATGGTCCTAGCCACCTCCATCTTGCCCTCTTCTTAGCCAAGCCTTTATTCAGTGCCTCTTCTTGAAGAGCTAGGAGAAACAGGAGCCACATGTGACTTCTGCCCTGAGGGGCTCAAAGCCTAATTGGGGAGACAAGTCTAAATGAGGAAAGACCAACTGCCTGGACCAGGATTTGAACACAGAGGTTCAGGGGATAAAAGACGGAGCCAGGGCCTCAGGCAGACCTCAGTTTCCTCACCTGTCAGGCCCAACTCAATCAGTCACCCTTGAGTTTTATTGTGTCCATTGCAGAGATGGGCAAACTGAGCACTGGAGTAGGTTAAAGCCTTGCCTAGGGTCACAGGTGAGCCCACAACAAAACCAGGGTACAACTTGTGGGACATGGACATGTGTTTTAGTGAGATGACAGAACTTCCATCCCCTCTGCCACCTACCTCTTGAACAGACCCAGTTTCCCTGGGGACCCAACTCACCCTTGGCACTGCCCAGGCAGTCCAGGGAAAGAGCCTTGATGTGTGTGTGTGTGTGTGTGTGTGTGTGTGTGTGTGTGTGTGTGTGTGTGTATACACCTGTGTGTACAACTTTAGCCATCATACCTTAGGTGCAATCCACTTTGATATTTTGAGATAGTGCCCCTCACTTGCCTAGATCTCATCCAGGAGGCTAAGCTGGCAGGCTAGCAAGCCCCAGGATCCACCTGTCTGCTGGGATTCTGTGCCAAGCACATGCTATTGCATTGGCTTTTTATGTGGTCTGGGTATTGAACTTAGGTCCTTGTAAGGCAAGGACTTTATCAACTGAGCTGTCGCCAAAAGGCCAAGAGTCCAGTTCTTGAAGAATGTTCTTCTTTCCCTCCTAGCACCATGGAAAAGCTCTGTGTGGCATCCTTTCTCAGCTCCTTGGACCTGGCCAGAACCATCTAGAAGTGGCAGATAACCGCTTCCCAGGTTTTGTGTGAGCAGTGACAACCTCTTGACCTCCCCTCCCTAACTTACTCTGACACCCAAGGAGCTCACCCCACTAAACCCCAATCTCTACATTCAGTGTCACCGGCCACATGACCTGCAAGTGTCCCCAGAACACCACATGCCAAGTACTAGCCCAGGGGCTGGAGACATGGGAAAAAATGTTTTTGTTTTTTTTTTCCCTACAGAGAGACACACACCATTGCTGCTATGCTACAGAAAATATTCAGGTGGCAGCAAGTACTGAGAACACAAAGCCAACAGGGGAAGGGGACGGGGTGGGGATGGGGAGAGGCAGGGACCATGGCTTGAATGAGGACACCCGTGGCAGAAGCCAGTGTGGAGTGCTGTACATATGTGGAGAGATGGGCAAACGGGACAGAACACTGCAGCCCTGAGCTCGGAGGGCACTTGAGCTGTGTGGGGAACATAGAGGAAGCCTGTGTGTGGCATGGAGTGGAGCTGGGCAGAGAGCAAAAGGGGGCGATTGAAGGCAGGTGGAGGAAGGAAGGGACAGATCGTGTAAGGCCCTGGGAAGGGTTTCCGGTTTCATTCTGGGACAAGAAGCTGTTAGGAAATGATGAGAACTGACAGTTATATTGAAACTAACTACACTGAGTGCTATGGATAGACTGGTCTGTAAAAAAGGAATGTTAGATAGTGACCAGGAGACCGTTGCAGCAAGCCAAGCAAAGATGGGACAGTTAACTGAGAGCATCGATGGGGAGAAGCGTGTGGACGCTGTCTACCTGTGGACTAGCAGAGTCTGAGTCAGGCCTGCTGACTAAGCTAAAGAGAAAGACCTCAGAGAAAGTGAAGATTCCGAGGTACCGGTCACTTTTGGAGGGGCTGGGGCTTCCTCTGGGTCTGACCAGCTACTTCCTTGGACGTTGTCCCTTCCAGCCTTCAACTCACACAAGAAAGGCAGGGCCGTGCTGTTAATTCACCCAGATCCATGGGATCAGAGGCCTCTTCAGGATCCAAGTTTAAGCCCTATTACAGCCAAGCTCTGTATAATAAGCCCCAC